>NC_092701.1:32135918-32435918 GCF_964275005.1 Diadema setosum
AGATTCGTCCACGGACTTCCCACACGCATGGTCGTTGCTGGACTGCATCATATTCTCGTTTCGAAAATGTCAAGTTAAAGAAACGCGACCATTCCTCTTTGCTTTTCTAATCGTCGCAGACAGGAGTGTTGGGTGAGGACTGACTTTCGGCTTAGGCCAGAGTGCGGGTTGTATGTATCCCTTGAGCGGGTAGATATTGGGGAAACCTGCGCTCCCTGTTCGAGTGTGCTTGGATGCTTATGATATTTCATTGGAATAACGATAGAGAAGAGAAAGTGAGAAGGTCTGAACAAGCAGCTGGGACGGCCAACATTTTACCTAGACTCATAAATCCATAAATCAGACCCGATTTAACCGAATTCGATATTCACAGATAAAGAGCTAATACTGACAGTTTTTGTGCCATCCCAACACCATTCTTGCGCCGGACAAAGAAAAACATACAAACACGCAGCAGCATAATACAAGCTGACGTTTAAAGTGTAGTTACTGCTATATAGTTGTTCTTACATTATGCTACTTTAGCACTGAGATATTGATCTCAGAACTGTATGCAATCATGAACTCTGAAAATACAAATAGAACTTGATGGTCTTTCTAACTAGAGTGGCCTCTTAGGTGTTACCACTGCCCTACCAGTTGGCCTAAATTGGAATGATATTTACCACAGCATTTGGTACCCATGAAGTAAAACACTTGTGTCAAGAGAAACAGAAATATACTGGGATACACTCACGCTCAACGGTTAGGAATTTAATGTCAGAATCTTCTTAACCCGAACACACAACCGTATTAACTCCAGTGCTCTTAAAAGAGTTTGAAATCCAGCTCAAAGTATCTCCACGCTGAAATTTGTAAAAACGATGCATTATCCAGATCAACTTTCATTACTGAGATTTGTTCTCTATTCTTTCTCTTTTGTTTTTGAATGTGCTTCGTATCTAACATGATGACAGAAACAGTCATCCGTGTGGTTTCTGCATCTCACAACGTGCATGATTGGTGGGCCCCTGAACGCACCTCAAAATAGACAGGTGGATTTAAATCGCAGGACCAAATTGTTCGTAGCACTGCAGCAGAAAAAGTAGAATTTCGCCTCAGAGTAATATTTTTAATGCTCACATTTTTGTAAAGCTGAAAACAGATCATCATCTCATTACTTCTCAAGTTTTCATTTTAAAACTATATATTTATTCAAAAACAAACTTCTTTGTTACAAGAGGCATCACAGTTTTTCTTTTTCAAATGAATAAATTGTCTGTTGGTCAAGCTAATAAACACGAGATATGCCTACAATTATATATATACATATATACATATATATATATATATATATATATATATATATATATATATGTATGTGTGTATGGCGAGCATTGGACAGAGAAAATTAAACAAAGGTTTAGAGGGGAAATAAGGCCGTTTTTCCGTTGACAAGGTGTCATGTTTTTGGAAGGTTGTTTTCACATCTACGTTAGATAGCTCCCATCTCAGGATGCGCGACCTGTATGAAAGTATTTCTAGCTCGGTGCTGCAGCAAGGAGTAGCATCAGAAGCTCTGTCGAATCGGGCCGAGCTATTCAAGGCATCTTTACAATCAATTAATCGTGAGTGATTGCGCGTATGACGCACCCACCACGATGCTGCCAGGAGGGAAAGTGGTCATCAGCCCTGCTGGTTGCGGGCTGTCCTCAGATTTACGGACATGGAGAGCTGAAGAAGATAAGCAACACTAAATGGTGTTCTCCTCGTTCTCTCTCCCCTTCTTGCAATCGTTAACATCTTCGTCACTTTCTCTGCTTGCTCTTCGCGTAATTGTTTCGTTTGTGCTTCTGTTTGTTTGTTTGTTTGTTTGCTGTTGCTTTTTTTCTCTTATCAATATCCTGGTTGTTTGTTCTTAAGTTTGTTTGTTTGTTTGTATTTCTTACTCTTCTATCTGTTTCTTCTTCTGATTGTTTCGTTTTTGCTTCGGCTTTTTTTTTTGCCATTATCGTTGTCCTGGTTATTTGTTTGTTTGTTTGTTTGTTTGTTTGTTTGTTTGTTTGTTTGTTTGTTCATTTGTTTGCTTATATTTCTTTTCCATCATCTTTACTGTTACTTAAGAGATGCTCAGCCAAGTTCAGTTTTACTTCTGTCTATTATGAGGTGTATAGTATATCTTTTTATCATCATTTGGCTATCCGTTCAATGAAGAGATCTTAATTGTACCACTTTTAAAGGGACAGCTTCAATAAAATTAGACCTTCAAGCTTACAATGTCTTTGGGGCATCAAAATTAATCTAAAGTCGCCTTTTGGCACCCCGGTTAATAAATTGTTTATGAATTTGGTAGCAAAAAAACTTTGTCGCAATACATATCTCTGAAGTCTCTAAATTCTGACTTTCTGTTGGTTATTCAACATATTTATATCTTAATCTTAACTAGATTTGACAATTTTCACTTACCTAACTGCGAAACGGGAGAAATATCTTCTACTTATAAATTGTTGTTCCTTGGGATAGGAGACACTATATATTTTTTGTATTGTTTTTACAAAATTGTTGGTATGTCTCCAGCGTAAACATGCTCATCCAAGTATATGCGTTATACGTGTTAATTTGTTCTATTTAATGAAAAGACAAAACAACCCAAAATACATGTAGATAGCACATACTCATATCAAGTTTAGTTCATTATAACTGTACGAACGAAACAAAAACACAACACAGAAAATGGGCAATCAATGTCTCAATCTTCGTTTTAAAAGAAAGTTCTGACATATCAAAGCACACGGTTCTTGTATGTTTGTCTCTTCGTTTTCTACAGAATACCTGCTTTATACCTGCCGTGCCCTACGGCGGCCAGCGTAAACAACCAAGAAAGGAAATGCACATATCATTAAACGCCCATCAACCCCGTTACTCTCATACAAGGAAGTGCTTTTGGTTAATATAAAGGTCATGCGTTTACACCGTGTAAAATTGAAAGAGGATGCGCGCATCCCAGGCAGCACACTAAACACCAATTGGTGTTCACTTTGGCTCAAATCGCTCCGAACAATTCCCTCAATTTGTTGTTACTCCACGCCGAATTTGCAGCGTCATTTCTGCAAGGATTCCGACCAATCAACTCGCTACCTCCGTGCCATTTACCTTAGCGACGCTGCTGAGCGCGGTATATGATCACAAGTTATGCTCGCATAGAGCCATGCGGAAAGCACTTATTTGATTCGTTATCTCTAAATTGGGTCCTAGCTGTGTCTTTTTTCCCCTTTCTCCTCCTAAAAAGGCAACAAAGGTTCCACCAGGCGAGTTATATGACGACGTAAAGAAATATAGAAATCAAAGTATAATTTCTAGTATTGTTGTTGGTGTTGTTATTGTTGCTGTTTCTACTGCTATTGATGCTGATGATAATGATTTCAATCGTTTAGGTGGCAAAACTAATCAAAGATATAAACGGGACAGATATGCTGTTTCTTTCCTTTGCCAGCCCCTTACGCGATATTTACCCAGGACCTCGAAGCAAATCCATTATGCTGTTAGAGCTTTCATAGTCATTTACTTTTTATAGATATGTAAATGAATGAATAAATGAAAGAGTAAATGAATGAATAAATGCATAAATGAATGAATGAATGAATAAAATAAAAAATCAATCAATCAATCAATTCATTGAATGAATAAATATAAGATTATGGTTAAATGTAAAGAAAGATATCGATAAGTGCACAAGTGAACACGACCTCCCTAGGAAGGTTTCAAGATTGCAATGATCCAGTAAAGATTATGGCACGTAGTGAGATGGATTGCTTTTTATCCATTCGGCCAAAGTTGGATTGTACCTTTGATGTGTGGTAGTATTAAGCTGCACAGAGATTGTCCTTTATATGTAGGGACAGGGAGTTTTAGAAGTGGGGTTCTACAAGGACTTGAAGCAGAAGTGCTTCAGTAGTGTGTCTATCTCCTCTTCTGTAATCGCCATAACAAGTAATGATAACAACAACAACAACAGCAACAGCAGTGATTATAACCATAATAATCATCATCGTTTTCGCTATGACCATCATCATCATCATTATCATTATCATTATCATTGTTACTGTCATTACAATCTTCATGGATGGCAAATCAATCCTAAAATATAAATCAATAAAAGCAATTCAATCTTATAGTATGATTACTATAAGGTTCCTCAATTATTGTATAGTCTTTTCACTCTCCAATGTTCTTTTTACCTTATTCTCTGTAATCAAAGGAGGTGAAATATGTATGTTTTGTCGAAAAATGAAATGAACTTTGAAATTGAAATTGAAATTGAAAGACAGTGGTTTCCTTACATGAATTCATCCCAGATGATTTCTTCAATGTGAATATGACGTTTCTTCAGACGGGGGTGTCTGACTATCACCCTATACCAACGAGGAGGGAGTGTAGGTCCCTTTGTCTGAGCAGCACAACTGTTTCCATTGAAAACGTGTTGTGTATTTATTACTGCTTTGTTTGTTAACCTGTTTCGATTGTATGGTAGGCTCTGCGCTACAGAACCGAATTTTTTATTCTATTTTATCTGTATATAGATAGATGTTGTCGGTTGCTGGCTGATTAAACCGCAATATCTAATATCAAAATGCAAAGTACTAAATGAAAAAAAAGGTGCAATTCAATAAGTACGGACGTGCATATTTTAAGCGTGTGCCATGCTCAAAAGATGACATTGCCCAATAAGAATTTGATCACGTGCTTTGATTGACTTTGTTGTTATTGTTGTTGTTGTTGTTTTTATTGCTATTGTTATTGTTATTGTTATTTTTATTGTTATTGTTATTGTTATTTTTCATGGCTGTACTCCTCAAATATTCTTCCAATCGAACATTGGTTGTTGCTGTTCTTGTTGTTGTTCTTGTTGTTGCTGTTGTTCTTGTTCTTGATGTTGTTGTTGTTGTTGTTGCTGTTGTTGTTGCTGTTGTCGTTGTTGTTGTTGTTGTTTATGGATGAGGTGCACGCTACTGAACTGGTGGCAAAGCCAATTCGATGCTCCCGCATCCCGTGTACGCCAGTCATGACAGTGTTGTCATTCAACATGCTGTGCAAATGCAGTCGCACACACAAGTTTACATATCGTCGCATATACACAAAAAGGGGCGCAAAATGCGTCTGATCAGCTTCTATCAGACGAGGGTGGTAAAAGGCGCCATGAAGTTGATAAGAGTTTAGAGGAAAAACACGACAAAATCACAACCGGGTCGTGATGGAATTGACTCCCCCATTGACAACACCAGACACGTTCTTAAAGACTTCCAAAGACTTCCCAAATCCAAATGGGGAATGGCGCAAATTGAAGAAAAGAGCAATTTACCCTCAGAGCCAACAAACTATTTCATCCTCACTCTGAGTCGAGAACCCTGATTTAGGATGAATTACGACTATTTTCATAAAGATATCAGTATAGAATGTGGGTTGAATGAATCGTTACGTTGCGGATATGAATCCTTCTGCGGTGCACGGTTTTGATAAAGCACCGATAGGCAAATAAGAAGCTAGGGAATTGAAGAAGACAACTCAGTCTAGAAGACACTATAAAAGCAAAACTGTTGCTTTGCAGGACATTATAAAAATGAATGATTGGATTCCATCCAATTCTCTTTCTTTCTCTCCTTCTTTCTCTTTCTTTCTTTCTTTCTTTCTTTCTCATGGTTGGCTAAATTGAACCTTTTCTATTCATGTACATTTTCTTTCTAACAATTGAAAAGTGGATGTCAGATCCTACGATATTTATGTCTTTTGGTCATTCGGGTTTTTCAAGCTGATTATTTTTTCCTGTGAGTGATTTGTTTTTCTATGTTTTTCTTCCTTTTTCCCCTATTTTTTGCAGATGATCGGCACTGTAACATTACAATAATTCGGTGTAATAGTGTCAGCATTTGTAGGGGGTCCCATTTTTTTCCTCGTTTTCTTAACTCATTCTGCATAGATGTTGATTGAGACAAAGAAAAAGTGAATGCCAAGTTGAATTATATCAATAATTGGGTGTCAGGTGTGCTCAATATAAGAGGATAGACCAGATGCACCTCACCACTCTTTTTTTCCTCTTTGTATTTATCTATGTGTTTATTAGTATATATATATATATATATATATATATATATATATATATATATATGTAATACATATATATATATCTTTCTACCCATCTACCTATAGTTCTTCCTGTTTCTATATGTATCTA
Source organism: Diadema setosum (assembly GCF_964275005.1). Lineage (NCBI taxonomy): Eukaryota > Metazoa > Echinodermata > Echinoidea > Diadematoida > Diadematidae > Diadema > Diadema setosum. The sequence goes on from NC_092701.1 coordinate 32,142,127, forward strand.
TTCATATCTCTTTGTATAATTCTCTTTATACACATTGTCACAAACGTTATCAAAAACACCCAATTGTTTCGTATGAACAGCATATTGTCAAGTTAACAAAAATTATTTTAAAGTAATACTTTAAAAGACAGCAGCTGATGTTATAAGCACACTTCGAATCATTCTTGTTTTTATCTCTTTGACTTTGTTTAGATGTCTTGAAAATAAGCAGCTCTCAAATTAACTTCTGTGTATACTTTTGACATATTTGCGTTTCTTGTATTTTCACTGAATAATCACGTGACTCCTCATGATGTCACAGGTGATTAGGGTTTAAAGTCAACGGGGTAAGTTGGCGGGTATGGATTCTGATTAGATGCTCTAATAGTCTCTATCTCTTGCAGTATATACTCTGTCATTGTCTGCTGTCGGCATTGCTTCATGAAGCTGCCGATATTGCTAGTAACAGTACTGCTGTCTTTTCAAACAAAGAAGAAAGGATATCATTGTTCATACGATAACCCAAACGATGAATGATCGCAAGACCATAATGGACTTCAGATCAGAGTGATGCAGGGAAGATTGGGGTGCATATGACAATGCCTTTCATTACGTAATTGGTGGTGCACACAGGGGCATAACCAGAATTCATTAGCAAGCGAACGGCACGGATCTTCCTTAAAAGGGAAATCCATCTTGCTCTTACTCTGTACGACTGTCTGAGTGAAAGCGATCCATGCATCATGCTTTGTTTCCGGGGCAGAAATACCTAATGCTCCTTTAAGCGAGTCTTTTTTGTTTGTTTGTTCTGTTTTAATGGTTTCGTTGTTACTCGGACTTCCAATTCATCACTAGGGAGTAAACACAGGCGTGCACTTCTGTGATAAATAAGTTCATCAAAGAGAGCAGGAGAGATAAATATACTGAGTTCATTTGGAAAAGTCAGCTTCTGTTTGTGTGTGTGTGTGTGTGTGTGTATGTGTGTGTGTATACAAGTTGTATATCTAATCTCGTTTGTGTACATGCACTGTACTACATATTCATGTTGCTTTGTACTATTATTTAAAGGAATAAATATGTTGCATGTCTACTATGACTGTGTCAAAGCAAGTAGAATTCATGCACTATGGGGAGGATTATTCATTTAGATATAAAAAAAAAGAAATTGCTGAAAATAAGTGTGTGAAGAAACAGACCAGAATGAAAATAGATGCGTGGACACAGTTGTCTGTGTAATGTCACTAATGGTGATGATAATAATAACAGTAAAATCAATATCAAAAATGGCTTTGGTAAGCGTATGATATAACTGCTATTGTCATTATGTTTTATATTGTAATCATTAAGACACATATAGAAGCATATGAATATGAATGTATATATATATATATATATATATATATATATATATATATATATATATATATACATATATACATTTGTGTGTGTGTGTGTGCGTGTGTCTGTGTCTGTGTCTGTGTGTGGCAATCGCGTGAAATTAAAGATACTCTGTGATTGAAAAGAACAATGGCAAACCATGCATGCACTCAACGACCTTTTTACATGACAAGGGTCATTGGCCTCATCGTGTTAAGGTCTTGAATCATGGTTGTTTGGACAAAATCTCTCTCATTTATTTCTCTGTCCCTCTCTCGCTCTTTACAGATTGTTGCAATAGCAATGTACGATTACTATGGAATGCGGTATGATGCTGTGGGCTATAATGCTAAGATAGATATATACAAGGCAATTTGGTCTCCATGCTCTGTAAGCAAGGGCTCATCATGGCTTAAACACCTGTTCTAGGAGCATCTTATGACCCCCTTCGCATATGACTCTTAATCATGCTGGGTCATGAGATTATAAGAGCGCCCAAAACTCATCGAAGCCTTATATGCTGTCAAATTCACGTCATAAAACCCGGTCACTGTATGCTTCTTCTCCATCTCTTCCTCTTCATATCTCTCCCTATCTCTTCCTTTCACTTTCTGTCCCTCTCTCTCTTTACAACTAAGTATATAGCATGCGGATGCAGGTATATATACATGAACGTAGTAGTAGTAGTAGTAGTACTTCAGGAGACCGCCACGCGGGGGAAAAAAAAGAAAATCAATGTGCGCCAAAACGGTTTGTTTAGATGACATTTTGCGCGGCTGCACGGTTTACTAAACGGACATGGTCTTTTTCTTGCTCCAGGCATTTTCGTTGTTGTTGTTGTTGTTTTTTATTAGTACTATTATTGATATCTTGTTAATCTCTCTCTCTCTCTTAATGTAACATCGGTGATATCCCTCAATATCTCTACTCCCTTTTATCTTTATCAGTTTGACAGGGCACCGGACGAGAATGTCCGCTTATGCCCAAAGATAGGAAGGTGTATATGGTTGGAGTGCGACCGGCAAGTGGTGGTGGTGGTGGTGATGATGATGGCGATGGGGGGGGGGGGGGGGGGGTCAGAGAGCCCCTCTTTGCCCTAAGCGTCGCTTTGTAATCTTCCAGAAATTGGCTAAATATGACGTTCGAGCTCGATTAATTATCTCACTGGATGACATGTGGTGTGCTGCGAGCGCACGGAGTCTTGATGGATCCCAACCTGCCAGTGACTCCCATGCATCTCTTTTTTTACTCGGCACTTTTCCGTTTGGAAGAAGCGCTTCCTGATGTGGCTGGCTCTGACATGGCGTCACACCTTTTTGCGCATTTTTTGGCAGTTTTTGACACATTGGTTCGGCACATAACCATTAATAGTCTTTTTTATGACTACGCGCACACGCCCTCAACCTTAACCAACTAGCAATTGCCTAGGGATCACTGTCTTAAGATACCACAGTTTGGTAGTCGTGACTACGTAAAGCATGTTGTCAAAGGTAATAAACTAGTCAGAGTGATTTTCCTCCACCCCTTTCTCTTTCTATCCCCAACCCTCTCTCTCTCCCCGCCTCTCGTTATCTCTCTGCTAGTCAATCACCCTAAATCAATTACTCTACATATCATTCATATTCGTTAGTAGAGTGATAGATGTGTCAAAGAAATCCTCCTTCTGGTTTTCTTTTGCGTATATAATTTTCGTTTGTTCCTCTATTCACCCTTCTGACACTTCTCAATTGTTACAAGGATAAAAGAAAAACACTGTCCTAAACGTTACTAGGGAGCAGCTTGTCTTCTGTGTTCACTTTTTTCATCAATTGTAGCTGCAAGGAAACATTACATCACGCGGCATTCTCGCTCCTTTGAGAGCGTCAGTGCTGGGTTCGCTTGCTTTGCAAAAGATGACAAAAATATCTTCTATCAGTCTCATTTAGAATTCAAGTCACTTCTTCACTCCCCTTAAGAGGCGGTACGATATTGCCTCATCCTACACTTTAATCACTTCAATGATTTATCTGTTTCTAAATCGACTGAGGGGAGATTACACTGCTGGAGGTTTTAATACAAGTGACAAAGGTACTACGTGATTTCTTTTTCTTAAACAAAACTTAAATCTAGTGGGAGGAAGACATTAATCACATCATGTCAGGCATGTTTGATTAAGTGTATTTCTGGGGTTTTCCATGCTTTGGAGGGATTCTATAGAGTAGACGGGCTAATAAATGCTGTACGATAACTTACCCGAGTTTCCGTTCTGAATCGCGATGACCAGCGCCCCTCGCCCGTCCTTATCCGTGGCGTTAATATTTAAATCCGGGGCGTTTTCCAACGCGTACAAAATGGCCTTCTTGTCTCCCTTCTCGGCGGCGGCGAGAAAGAGTTTCTCCATGGAGTCGAACCGCCCCGGCCCGATGTCCAGCTCCATCCCGGCTACGGAAACCTGCCAGTCGGACGCAGACGATCAGGAAGGCGGGGAAAAAAGAAAGGGCGGGAAAGTGTGAGTGAAAATCATCGGGAGATGTTCGCAGCCGAATGAGTCTTACTGCTGCTCAGTTTCTGAAAACTTTCTCGGAAGATGACAAACACATTTGCTCAATGGGTCAGACGACAAACGCACCAAGGGTGAGGGCAAAAAAACATAAAAAGAACTAAAACAAAATAAAAGTACCCACGACAATCCGCTGTTGACAAAGAAACAAATCAGCACTTCGCGAAGATTCTCAGGCGAGAAGAAAAGCACGAACACATGGCCAAAGGGGGAAAAAAAGAAAAAAAAACACAAAGAAATGAGCGTTCCGTTATAGTTCCAAATTAGTTCGGCGATGACCGTAGAGCCATTTAAAATCCATAGGGTATGCAGATGTTAATTTCCAATAAAACTGGTCCATACTTGCGGAGCAAATATCTGTGTGTATTAATCCGTGGAGACTGTCGAAAGCTGTTGCAGGTGGTTTTTCTTTGGTCTTTTTGTTTTCTTTAATTTCTAAACAAGTGCCACTGTTGCTGCCATGTGTCTCCGTAGTGAGTGAAATGGGAGGAAAGGGCAAAAATGGTAATGCGCTTTGGCGCAATGAAATAGGGGGAAAACCAAATCTGGAAGCTATGTACGGCCCAGATGTTAAACCGCATCCAGTGCGTGCACACGCCACACATATAGGAGATGTGCGCTCTCTTTTCTCTCAGCGAAATACCGCGGAGACTGCGGGTAAGGTAATAAAGCGGGGCCGGGCGCATGCGCCAGGTTGCTTGGTACATGTATGCGATGATGCGACGAAAGATTCCCCCGTAAGCTTCTAATTTGCATGATGTGGAAGTGTTTGTGTCTTGCGATTCTATCCCCCGCCGATGGAATTATGTACGCTCTGTGGAAGACGAAAAACGACGGGGTAAATGAGCGTCTGTCAACTTTGGAACATAACTCGTCAGTGCCAGAGACACTCTATCCTATATTGTGCAATACACTGTCTCAATATAACTATCCGCTCGGAGTCGTTCGCCCATCCCTCCCCTTATCCCCATACATAGCTTCAAAATGAGTCTTTATTATTTTGGTCAATAACAAAAGCCCTTTACAGTGGAACTGGACTATCTACGACGCGCATGATTAAAACACGATCGAAAGAAACATCGGAAAGTAATTTTAAAGGAATAGAGCATCGTTGAAACACAGCTTGAAAGATTTCATCTTTCAGAGATGAAATCGGTCAGCTGTAGAGCGTAAGACAAGGTGTTTGAATCAAAGTAATGGCTTCTGTATCAGGATTGAATGCAAGATTGGAGAATTAAAAAGAAATCTGATACTTAACTAACTATATACGCGATTTAACAAAACTCGTGATATCCACCGCAGAAACAAACCTTCGGATTAGCCTTTCGGATTTGCAGTCAGCCCCTTGTCAGAATGCTTTTAGGATGAATGTAATTTTGGTTTAGAGATTTATGGTATATATATATATATATATATATATATATATATATACCATTATATATATATATATATATATATATATATATATATATATATATAGACCAACCTACACGACTCCAGGTGAAAAATTTCAGTGCATTCTTCTTCACCAAATTATCGATAACAAACAAGAAAGTTTTTAAAAAATCATGCCTACGTGTTCATAAAAACACCAGCAATAAAACTGTTTACGTACATACACCTCATACAAGCCTTGCAAATTTACCCTCAGAAAAATCATTCACTTATATAAATACATAATAATGTACCATATTAATAAACGCCATGCAAAATTTACCCTCAGAAAAGTCATTCACTTATATAAATACATAATAATGCACCATATTAATAAACGCCATATGTATTTGAACATATAAATATCAATTAACTATTTACGATGTATATAAATGAAACATCAATTTACCAATGCACTCACACAATAAATACAGAGATAATTATTATGAATAAATGCACAGCCCTGATGTATAATGTATATAATGAGAATCTTCTCCGCGCTAATGAAACGAATCCACGAGAGCCGAGTAATCAATAGCGCGCAAGGACCTTGGCGGGCTTTCATTGGGGACGAGCAGGTTCTCTGGCGCGCTTTTGTCCCTCCTTTGTTTTTGCTTCTCCCGCTCCCGCGGATATAGCTATAACGTCGAAAAGGGTGTAAGTTAAATGCTCTATAATGTCATTTGCGCAATAACTAACTTCTCTGATGGACACTATACTCGGAGGAACAAATTACTGCTTGATGCCTTCCATTTAGGGGCGGGGGCTGGTAGAACGGTAGGCTCTGAGTCTCTGACCTCGTCTTCATTTTGATCACTACATTTTATTTCCCTCATTGATGTGCTTTTAATAGTTAGCATGACCGTGTCCCCCCATTCATTCTTTCTCTCACACACACAGTCACACACAGATAAGCAAATGTAAGTGCATATTACACACTAAAACATGCACGAACATACGCACGCACACACACACACACACTCACATATATACGCATGCAAGAAAATCATAAAGAGTAAAATTATTCAATATTCAATATTCAACTTTATTTTCACTTCCATCAAATAAACAAAGAAATTATATACATTGCATATGTACAGGATATTTGTAATACTTGCAGAAGATAATTTGACAAGGTACATAAATATGAAAATGAGAAGTAGATGCGATTACATCTTTGTTAATATATACATAAAGCGTATAATACAAGTCAACTAAGGATGAGGATGGAAGTGGAGGGTCCCACTAAGAAGCAGAGCTTGTACGATATGGGACCCTCAGAAAATACACAAAACAGCAATATAAAACAAAATAAACGAACCGATGTCAACTGACATCAAGATGATTGGGAAGGGAAAAAGAAAGAAAAGGAAAAAAAGAGAGAAAAAAGAGAAAAAAAAGGGAGAAAAGGAAAAAAAAAACTACAGCACGTGCCATCGTGGACACAAGCAATCTAGATTCCATAATGTAAAATAAGTGATGAAATACAAGCTGGATTGAATGTAATGCAAAACATTTTTTATACGTAATTATGTTGGTAAGAATGCAGGAGAAAGAGAGAATAAACACATCGTTATATTTAGAACACAGACAGGGACTCAATTAGAAGGAGGACTTATGTAAAAAAGAATGATGACTTGACTGAGATGATAAAGGGAAACGAACTCGGTTGGATATTATAAAATTTCAATAAAAATGATTTTAATTTATTCTTGAAGGAATTCAGAGATTGAGCTGTTGTAATATTGTTGGGAAGTGAATGTGTTTTGAGCCAACAAAGTTCTCAGAAATGGCAAATGGAAATCATTTGATCGCCGTGTTGGATAATTATGAACGGATTGATTTCTTTGAAACATTGTTTCAAATATATTTGGGAGATTATTTTTATTATGATTATACATAAATTGTCCTAGATTAAACAAATACAAATCATTAATTTTCAATATTTTATGCTCATAAAATAGTGGGTCAGTATGGGACAAAAATGCAGTATGACATATAACAAGGAGTGATTTCTTTTGCAATAAAAGTAATTTATCTAAAAATGTTTTATATGTATTTCCCCACGCGAGAATACCGTAATTCAAATATGGCAATATTAAGGATGAATATAATACAAGCAGGGACGACAAAGAAAAACAAAACTTAAGCTTATTAATTATACCAATATTACTTGAAATAATTTTACATATACTGTCAATATGAAATTTCCAAGAAAGCTTATTGTCAACTGTTATTCCAAGAAATTGTATATGGGAAACATTTTCGAGTGGAGTACCATCTAAAACAATATCAACAGGTAATGCCTCAGTAGAATTACCAAAGAGCATATATTTTATTTGTTGAAGATTAAGAGATAGCTTATTTGCTTTTATCCACTGGGCAACATTTTCTAATTCTGAATTTATTGTATTAACAAGGGTAAGAAGATTATTGTGTGAAAAAAATAGATTTGAGTCATCTGCAAAGAGAATAAAAGAAAGAACATCTGATGATCTACAAAAATCATTTATGTAAACATTAAACAACAGTGGACCTAATAAAGTTCCCTGTGGCACCCCACATTTAATATTTAATATTTTGTAAATTACAACCATTTAAAGAGACATATTGTTTCCTGTTCATGAGGTAGCTCCTGAACCACTCCAAGGCCTTCCCGCGCACTCCATAATGATGTAATTTGTTAAGTAAAATGTCATGATTGATGGTGTCGAAGGCCTTGGAGAAGTCCAGGAACAAATCTATCAGATGAGAAGATTTATCGATAGCATGTGCCACTTTTTCTATAAAACTCAATAATGCATGTGTAAATACTCAATAATGCATGTGTAAAACTCAATAATGCATTCAGTATATAATAGCTATATGAAAGAGCATGGGGGCTGCTAGCTTGAAAATCAGCAGCATGTCTTAATTCTATCTCATGTTAAAAAACAAACAAAAAAGACAACAAATAAACACAAAACATAAACAATACAATAACAACAACAAAACAAATAAATATTAAACATATACAAATTTGCCCACCCTCTCTCAAAAAGAAGAAGAAAAGAATGTCATGAAATTTATACAGGGACATTTTTTTAAGGATGCCGAGAAAAGACAGGGCTCCCAGATGCATGCAGTTGGTAAAATACAGAGGTGATAAAAACATATAAAGATGGAATCATACCGCCTACCCATTTCAGATCTACGTATATCAGATAGAGCAGTTAGTATAGGCTTATCTACAGATGTTGTATTCAAGTTGTTCTAACGTTCATGCGACGCCCGGTCCGCTCCTTGTTTCCTAATTTCCCGAATAATGATTGGACAATCATTGTAATAACGGACTGGTGACCTCGAATATATTGAGACTAGACAATTCATCGTTGAATTAATGAATTGTTTCATTTAGTCGACAAATAAATAGATCATCAAGATAAAGTATAAAATGTAGGAATAGATAAATGAATACAACGATAAAGAAACAAATATAATTGTACATGCATATGAATGTGAGCAAAGATAGATAGATAGATAGATAGATAGATAGATAGATAGATAGATAGATAGATCTAGGCAATCATGGACTGGTAAAGGTGATGTTTAATGTTTCATAGTAAAAATGTCGAATTGCCCTGCATCGAGTAGAAATTTTATTATTCTCCGTAACGATTTCAAAACGTTTAGAATCATAAGTAAAAATAAAACAAGCGAGATTCGTATCTGTCAAGGGGAAATAATTATGTTTTTTTTTTGTTTTTTTTTAACACTGGCCAAGTGAAAATTTCATGTACAATGTATTGACATTCAATATATGACGAGTGTGAGAAATTTTGAAAAGGAATAATTTCCTATACCATGACTGTACGTCAGCATATCACGCAGTCGATTGTGTCAATAGGAGCGAAAAAATATTATACATGTAAGTAAATATAGGGTTAGGGCATATGTGTCCTGTACCCAGATATCTTGATGGTAAGTATATATGCACGATGACGATTGAACTGAGAATGAATCAAGGCTGGGATGGGTGGAATCAAATTGTTTTACCAATGTATGTTTTCAAATCAAACACCAAATCACGCTATTTTTCCTTACATTCCATTATCTTATATGCCTTAAAGGAAAACTAACATCAGGGATTAGCAGGAAAATAAAGGAAAAAACAAAGAAACTCAAAGAAAAAAATAAAACAAGGCTGCATTTAGAGAAAAAAAGAAACCATTTGGGTCAACGAACAAATTGTGTATTTCTTGAAGACTATGATGACGTTCCTAAGTGCAGAAGAAATACCGTTTGTGTTACCGCCTCAACTGTGACCACAATCATGACAATAACAGTTTAGGTCATAGACAGAGAGAGACAGACAGGGGAAATAATTGAGCTCGTGTGTTACATTTTGGAAGCAGAGATAAAACTGGTTTGCCCTGTGATCAGTCTCGCATGGAATATGTTATGAAAGACAGAGGCAAATCTACTGGAAGATGATATCTTCCATTCTGTCGAAAGATCATGACCCCAAAAATCTCGATATACTTTGTCGGAGAAAAAAAAAAAGAATAAGAAGAACATATTACTGGGATATTCGCGCTAGACTTTACCTGGAAAGTAGAACAGCCTCATTGAATGAAACACGAAACAGATTTAGCCCGCTCTTGAGAGCGCGTTGTCCGTGTTGTGTCCGTTTCGCCATCCCTCAATTTTGACAATACATCAATCACGGGCAACGTAATAGGGATTTCTCACCGCGCAGCGAAATGAAACCTGAGGAGAACGTTGCTTATAAAATAGCCGTCACCTTCTTTTTTTTTTCCCCAGACGCTCTTGCGTTATAAGTTCATGTCAGCCAATAATAACGCACCACTCAATCTGACACACAAACACAGGCGCGCGCGTACAGATATTCAGTGTGGGCATGCGCATGCAAATGGAGTCTTTATTAGAACCGTTGTCGACGAATTAAGTATGAATGTGACGAACATACATACTGCATTAACATTCTCGGAAAGCCGGCCGAATGCGTCACAATACAGGATATGATATTTAAATCCAAGTGTAATCGCTGGTAATGAAACTGTTCTGTTGTTTGCTGCACCAATTTGCGCACGAGCAGAATCGGTTCCAGAAATACGTTTTAATCATAAATAATAAAAACGTTATGCTCCAGCGGAAATGTTCCTTTCAAAAATTACAAATTGCACCCTTATCGTGGTAAGCAAAATGTAGAACAGTGTATACAGCCCAATTCAAGGCCTTCACCTTTTATCAACGACTCGTCATCAATTCTGTTTGTCGGAAGCTTTCAAATGGAAAAGATAAGCTCTTCCGGATTACATTTCGTATCAGAGTCAAAGGACTATTCAAGATTTCGAACGGAATGACGAGTCATACACAATGTTTTTCATATTATATCTCAGGTTCATATACATGAATTATTACATACATAGCAAACCAATAGATTCTGTCAATTTCTAGACAGACAATGGGAATTATTAGATAAGATAATACTATTCATTTAAGACTTACAGATATCTTACATGACCGCATTGATTATTTTCAAGAATAACGGAAAAATGGAATAAAAATGGACAGCTTCGCCTTATTTTTCGTCATGCCAAAGCAGAACACGCCGAAACACCCCTTACAGGGTCCACCCAGCTACCACTTTGCCCTTTACATTGCCCTCATCTTTACCGCTTTGATCGTTCCCCTCTGCGTGGGTGGATTCATTTGATCCTGCCACCTATAGGTGTTTCTGCGCATGCGTCTGAGGTAATCAAAATGACAAACTACCCTGGTGTTGTCATTCCGATCTTACCTGTATACCTAGAACACCGCCATTTTGACTATCAGACTTGATAATGTTCTCCGTTGGACGTTCACTTCTGTACACATGTTGGTCTACGTGCAATGTTATTTGAAAGATTCCGATACGGTCCCAAAAGTGCATCAAATTGCGCATCTTAATTTGGAAAAATTTATTTTGCCATTGTTGCAAAGTTTTGTTATGAATACAAGACATTTCTGAATATAGCCTACAGAATAGGGAACAAAGTATGAGCATGATGAGTGTGCATATGCATATAATGATATAGACAGACAGACATTTTATACAGAGAGAGAGAGAGAGAGACAGGGAGATGGTAATTGAAACCCATAATATTTTATTTACACATCAATCATTGACAAAGACGGCATACATTTGAATTGCAATAGACCTAGTTATTGCAACAATAACTTTTTTAAACCTTTGAATTTTTCAGTACCCAAACATTCTCAGAACGTCCTCTGAAGACAAGGGCATGGGAAAAAGCTGTTACTTCGAATAACATCAAATCTGTTCGTGAAAAGAAGCAAAACTGTCTGCCAAAACGTCGCCATTTTCTTCAGTTCTGGAAGAAGTTCTAGGGTATATATTAAAGTGACAGGAATCATGAAAGTGATATTTTATTGCTGCGCCGCGCATCATGACGCAAAGACAAGGGGAATTCTGGATATCCGTTTTTCGTTATCAATCGCCCTTCACGTACAGCCGCACGGTGAGGAAGGTCGAGGTATCGTTTTACTTCTGATGAATGGCATATAAACGTAAGAAGATATGTGGTATAAAAGATGCAATCCTATATTTGATCTTCACTGAGAGGAGACGGAGAGAGGTGTTGCTCTAGGGGTGAAATTTTGTACCTCAGAGTGGATCCCTGTTGGTTTTGCTTTTGACGCGAGTGATTTTGATTGGGCCGGGTGATCTTACCCAGGAGACTCCCTAAGCGCGCGTGGTGTGATCCCCCGGTGCATGCGCAGTAGGCATTGGGTCAGTAAAATGTAACGAATGCAAATTTGATATGTTTTGTGTTTTTAATGCATGAGTGTGTGTGTGTGTGTGTGCGTGTGTGTGTGTGTGTGTGTGTGTATTTGTTTGTTTGTGTGAAAGCTGCTATCGGGTGACGTTTGCAGTAGCTGTGTGAAATTAAGCCCAGGTTAACTCTAAACAATAATAAGCACATTTTTTTTTTCCGCCAGGTAAGATAATAGGATATCACATAGCTAACTGCTTTCACGTCAGATATTTTCGTCAGGCACAAGTGCTCTCTTCATTACATAAATAATTAGATATAATGGCACCAGCGAGGCCATGGGAATTATAGGAGAAGCTGGGACTCAGGAGAAATGATATTTCATGACGCAAAATATTAATTATTATTTGAACAAATACGAGTATGTGTGATTGAAATATCAAATCATCCTTGTGACAGAATATCAAACTCGTGTTTCCCATGATTCATTAATCATGTTGGATGTACTTTCACAATAACAATGATTTGTGAATAAATGAAAAATAAATCTCGCACCATTTTGTTGCGACGCCGTTCTGCTGGTCTTAACACGTGCAGTGTGCTTAAATATAAATGTCGGAGGTATTTGAAAGATCCAACTGCGCATGCCCGTTCAGTGAATCCAATCACGTACCGAGGATTGTGTATGACATGAAACTTCGCACATGAAGCACACTAGTTGTGTATTATACACTGAATTCATCCTTGTTTTGTTTTGTTTTTTTTTTGTTCTAAAGAGAAGGAAAAGGCGATAAGGATCAAATGGTATCATGCCATGAATAATGATGCAAGAAGGAAAACGGTTACTGTCTATAATAATGTCTGAGAATGCTATCATGATTGTTTGCGTACGCACTTATACTGCCGTAACGCGATTAACCACGCCCCCATAATCATATAAAAATACCTAAACATACACACAAACATAAAAAGGCATAACGCTATTAAGCACGCCCCCACAATCAACAAAAATATATAAACACACGCGAACACCAAAGAGATTTTTTCTTTGCACACACATTATACACACAAAAAAAAATGACATAATGCTATTAACCACGCCCCCGCAATCAGACATATCATATACATAAATACACTCACACACACACATTATCTATCTCTCTTAAACACATGCACACATTTCATCTTTCCTTCTCGCTTCGCCCCCTCATTCACAATTACGCTATGTTCCCCCTTATATTTCTTCCTCATACTCTCTTCCTCCTGTCTCTGTCACTTTCTCCACCATTAATTTCTATTCCTTCTTTTTCTCTTCTTTTTCGACAATAATGTGTATTCATTCTTTGCTTAATGATAACTGTAAGGAAGGCTTATCAAACACTGATGATTATATGATCTTCATAATGATGTCAATGCTACTGTATTTCTATCACTGACAAAAAAAGAGATTTATTGTTCTTCGTAACAGACTGTGGAAAAAGATTATATCATATCATAATTACATATGCTGTAAGGTTACAGTTGCATTGGAATTTGGGATCTTATGAAGAGTGGGGCTTCCATCTTTCTCGGGAAATCGAAAAATGATAATGACAACTGTATCAGAAACACAATGAAGATAACAGAAAAATAATATTGAATGCATTGACGGGATCATTTCACTGCAATGCTTCCAACGTCAGCGAATAATGATAATCATTATAGTAGCATAATCATGTGCTGTGAAATAATGAAGGCAAAAGCGAAGTGGTGAAACAGGTGGTACATGAAACCAACCGCTGTCATTACGATCATTGATGCGATGATTATGCGACAAATAGCAGCAACATCATCCACAAAGAACGAAAAAATCAATTTCGTCCTTCACCTTGGCTAATTAACACATGATCGGCAGGCTTCTGTTGTTCGCCGTTCAATACCGATCACTGAGTGCTCAGGTAGCAGTGCAGGCATTTCACGGAGCGCTGGAATGTGATCCGCGCGTACGTTCATTCTACACGAAGCATGGCTAGGAGTTGTGATATAGATATGAAACGCAAGCATAATCAGACTTAACGGTTCTCTTTTTTTTTTTTTCTTGTTTCTCAGAGTGCTTCACCCATTCAGCCAGTATTCTTGAAAGTGTGTGCGTGTGGGGGGGGGGGGGGGGAGAGAAAAATATTCAGCAAAAGAAATTTCACTAAGGTCACTGACTGAATTAAACAATATTTTCATACCCACGGTGCTCTGCCTATCCGTGCTCTTGGCGTAATGTATAGTCACTGCTTCCTTTTTATTAGTGGACAGAGCAAATTCAGTAAAAATTGAGGTTTTCCTTCTTTTCCTCCTTCTTCTCCTACTACTACTTGACTTTTTTATGGTTCCCCTTCTCCTTCTCCCCCCTCCTCCTTCTTCTTCTTTTTTCTTCAGAGGGTCTAAACTGCCTTTTAAATTCACCGAAAGTACATTGGCACCTTTGGCGCTACTTTCCTGGCCAAGCCGTCTTCTCTGCGCCCCAATCTGCAACCTGAAGGTAGTAAATGAAAGAACGTTCATGATATTGTCAGATCAGACAGCTCGGAGCCAAGCCATGGCAACAACTGGTAGACCTCGTCCGGTGTGAAGGGGTGGGGGAGGGAAATGTGAGTATGTCACCCCCAAGCGAACTGTTTGACGTCCTCTTACTCTAGTACAAGTTAGGTCATTACTTTGAAACAGTCGTACTCAATCTTATTCGTGGTTTATTGTCAATACGATATAGCGCTCCCATCGCAAAGTTTGCTTTCACCTCATAATGAAACATACTTAAAAGTAAAGACAGGTGTTTGGAAAGTCATTGTTCCTGTTTACAATGATGTAGGTCCATCTTTAATCTTTACTGCCACGAAGGTTCTGCGATCTATCTGCATTCGACAGACAAATGATTTTGATTCCCTCTCAAAGTTTAACAAGGGCCAAAAGTCAAGTGTAAGATCCAAGAATAACATTGTAACGATGCCCCGAATCAGTTGATAACTGTGATATTTCTATTGTTAGCTTAAGAAAGCAATCAAAAAGGGGGGAAATTGAAGCGCTGTTCTTGTTTTCGTGTAATCTCAACCATAGTATGACCCCTGGTCTGCTTTATGTCACTGCTATCACTCCGGCAGGCTATAGGGATACATCTCGGAACATAACTGTTCCACATTTTCATCTACGTCAGACCTGCTCGCAGCTGTTATACCTTCGCCGCGACCTTGCCTGTTCATGAGCATCAACGTCTCTTGACAAAGACACCAATGTTTCTGCAAGTCACAACTTCAATGGTGAATGACATATTTGAAATAACTCTGTTTCCGCCGCACCGCTCCGCATCGACATACGGATGCCATTCGCGTTATAGCGAGTAAAACACGCATGTTCATCCGATCGTCAAAATTGTTTACCCTCGTAATGATCGCGGGGACCATGACATTATAAAATTCCCACCATGTGACCCCCCCCCCCCCATCCAACTCCTCCATCTTACCCTCATTGGCATAACATTTCCTCTTCTTCGTTCACCTGCCTTTGCCCTGGAAGTTCATAAGCCCCCTCCTGTGTCGCCAAATGCCAGAATACTACCGCACCTAATTGCGTCACGGTAAGCGGGCGCGGAGGGCAGGGAAGCTGCGCACGGCCGCATCTGCGATTACGTGCAAACGGGGAGGATGCCCGGTGGTGTGTATGTGCGTCCGAAAAGTGATCCCCTGCTACTTGACGGGTAATATGGGACTGAACCCAGGGCTCGATGGGGGTCGAGTGGCGAGGTGGAGTTAGAAAGTCCTAGCGATTGCCATGAATAATACGAGGACGTGGTTAAAGCCTTCTGAAAAGTCTTGGGTTTCCGTTGACTCCGCGGGGAGGGGGGATGGCATTACTCATTTTAGGACTAAAGATTATGAATCGTATCTCCTTTTCTCCGTCTCTCCCACTCTGTTTCTCTGTCTGTCTCTCTGTCTGTCTGTCTGTCTGTCTCTCTCTCTCTCTTATGCGCCGAAAGTGAGTATTTTGACACTAAGAAAGTCCACTATCGTATTCAAATGTCCTTCCCCTTCGAGAGAACACGTCACGTGACCCCGATTGAAGTACATCGCTTGCTTACGTCGAGCTTTTTGTGACATGCTGACTACATTCACCAAGTGTCTCTCCCATTTAACATGGAAAGTAACAAGACATCTTATTGTTATATATGTTATGTTTATATTTGGCATATATCTAAAAACAGAAGGAAATACATATCTGACGCAGTCTCTCATGCCGTGAGCATTTTGTATGTTGTAATCCCCAGAAAAGTGTTAACGAATGCTTTATTCATTTGTTGTTGTATTATGTTTGCATAATTATGTAAATGAACATGGTGTCTCTTTTACCAGTGTCATCGTTTCTCCGCTTTTTTTTTCCCAAGGGGTTAAGATCCATACATACGTGGTAAATTTCTGATATGTAAACCAAAGGATATTTCACATTCTGTTACTATGTACAGTACAATGATGAGTTCTATTTCGTCTCTTTTGAAAAGCAATTCATGTAGTAGACATGCACGACTCATGCAATGAAATATGCTGTCATTTTTGTGCACTGCTGAAAGGTGCAGGGTCTGTCAGAAAAGGACTGACGTTCAGCTTTCGCCTGTCAAAGAAGAAAATGTCTCATCCTTTAGACTGTCATATCTGACCTAACTCTTCATCGCCGTTATTCGTCGAGAAAATGATGGGAGTAGCGACAGGTTTACGCCATCCCTTCACCCACCCTTTTCCGGCCTCTCCCTTTCTCAAGCAAAGATATAACCCACTTCTCTATTTAGAGCCAATACTATAATCCAATTCCACTTCTATAGTCCAACCAACCTCACCCCACCCCCAATTCCCTCCCACTTTATTCTGTCTTTTGCAATTCCATTGCTTATCGCTTTCAACCGATGCAATATCGTGCGTGTGTGTGTGCGCGTGTGATGGTTTGCGTATGTGTGTACGAGTGCATGTGTGAATGTGTGTATGTCTGTCTGTCTGTGCGTGTGTGTGTGTGTGTGTGTGTGTGTGTGTGTGTGTGTGTGTGTCCAAAGGGAACGCTTTTCGGAAGGAAGACGCGTCAATGGCGCTTGTCAATTGTCCTCGCCCGAGAGCAATATCTGCGTACTTGATTGTTTTATTGAAACCTTTCCTCGCGCACTCTGGCAAAGCGGTGATGGCACAAGCACGTAACGTACAGGAGGAGAAGTATATATCTATATGTTTCTCTCTCTCTTTCCCTCGTCTTTGCATTTTTTCCCTGTTTCCTCTCCCTCTCTCTCTCTCTCTCTCTCTCTCTCTCTCTCTCTCTCTCTCTCTCTTTCTGTCCCAAGTATTTCATATGTATCAACTATATATACATCCATTCGCAAAATGTCGTCTTGACCTTCATAGAGCCATCGCAGACATTTTATCAGCCTCCCGAAGAGATTGCACTATATCAAACGTTGAAGAATATGGGGAATAACATTGTACTTTTTTTTTTTTTTAGATCGAGCACAAATCATCGACTGTCTTCTTTTGTTTCATTAGTGTCTGTGTATTATGTGAACAGAAATGGGCTTTAAAGGGATGGTACAATTTTGGTCGGGATAGGGCTTCAGTTTTCCAACGGTTTTTTTTTTTTTTTTTTTTGGTGATGGCTTTTTTAGATAATGAAAACCTGTTATGAAATATGAAAAAGCATAAAAGGAATTCAAAGTTTAATTGATGAAAATTGGTTTAAAAGAGGCTGAGATATCCCAAACAAAGCGACTCCCAACAATAGATGGGAATCACCTTTTATTAGGGTGGCTTTGTATTACTTTGTTTTATGGATATCTCAGCCATTTCAAAACGAAGTTTCGTCAAATAGACTTCGAATTCCTCGTAAGATTGTATGCTCTTTTACATTACTTAAAGTGGTGTCTATGTATCTTGCCATTAGTTAAAAGCTGAATCCTCACCTCACCCAATACAATACCATCCCATTAATATGTTTCTGTCGCTTGTCCGGAATTGTGTGTGACAATGACTCTTGCATCTTGTTAGTCTGTTTTGAGACAGAAAGGGTATATATTATGAACTGTTGCATAAACCCCGTCAGAACTTTTAAGACTCATCGAGATGAGTTACACCATGACGAATTCCATCACAATGAACCTGTCTCATATCATTCCACAGGAAGGTAAAAGTAATTGCAAGTGACATTAACTGAGCTTAAGTTACTGCAGAAATTCTATTACCAACAGTTGCTCCTGTGTTTATACTCAGCTGCTTCTAAGGATAATGCACCGCCGTTGTATTCCTCTTGTCATTAGACCCTGAAAACATTTTATTCGAACTGTTTACTAATCTACGACGGGACTATTGATGATAACGAAGAAATGAAGACATAAATCGACACACAGTTGTACGCTGGGAGGCCAATATAAAAGTCGAATGCCGAATCCCTATCCTCTTCATTGAGTCTACTGGGGTGCTCCAACCTCTGTTTCCCATCCAGCCCCCACCCTTCATCCACATCACCATCCCATCTTCTACATGACGTGCGTAATGCTACAGGCTATGTTTCTCGTTCGATATAATATGTTTGCTCTCTCAAGCTTCCGGTTGCTTCTAGTGGTCTCTTTACACGTTTTCGTGATACTCCCAGCATTCCGTGACATTTTCAAATTAGCTCACCACGGATCCGTGTTTGCGCATGCGTTTAGCATAACTTTGGCGCACTTTATTTAACTCATCAACTCCCTGGAATCATAATCTGGGGTTTTAGCGTTGTATCTTTTTATCAATCTCGTTTTATCAGAATTTGTGTAGGCCTACTATTTATTCCCATCGTGTCATGAGGACAAAAAAAAAAAAAAAACGCATCTGTGACTTGTGCTATCGTTGTTCATAGCCATCTATATATTTTGGTTGTAAAAATGTTTAAAAAGCCTGTGAAATCGTAAGTATATAGCTGATTCTGCAGTTATGTTTTTACACGTTTGATGAGCCACAAGTTGACAGTTTTGCAGGTGTAAGAATGAATGCACCCTAAAAATACTAAACCAACAAAATCTAAGTCACATGTGCAATATTCTCGTTTCATATGCCATACTTTGTACAGGGTGTAAAAAAAAGCCACACTGATCTTGAAGATCAGTTTTCTTTGCAAACCCGATAATCCTTGTAATTTGTTAAAAAACCAATCACTCAAAGACAACAATCCCCGTATAATCCAATATGCGTTGAGAGTGCTTAATCCTTACACTGTTGACAAATATTCGAGACCACTGTCCACTCTGTCACTCTTTTCGTCCCCCTGCCCCTACCCCCCCTCCCCTTTCCCTCTTTCTCATCCCCTCTTCTTATCTTGTCCTCGACGACCGTTACGCGCGCACAATGTCAATAGTAAGAGAATAGTCCCCCGAGTTAACACGGCCCGGATTTTTTTTTTTTTTTTCACGGTACGCTCTCCGCAGCTCCCCCCGGCCAATCCCCGGGAGGGAAGGGGGGCGAGGAATTGGCCAGCTCGATTCACGAGCACGTACTCCTATTGTGTCGGGTGTGGTCCTTCAGGACAGGTTATTGAACGCATCCCGCTCCTCTGCCTTTAAATATTCCAAGATGTCAGCAGAGGAAATTTTTGAATATTTGGAGATGAGGTTTCAATTACTGTCAAGAACTTCTTTCTTTTTTTTTCCGTTCATTTTTTTTTTCTTGGTCAGGAGGAATTATGTAGGCGTAAGTTCAAGGATCCGTTTTTAACACACCTCATGAAGTGTCATAGCTCGTAGTGGAATCCTTTCGAGGTAGGGAGATGGTGATTCCTTGAGGTCGTTAGTTACAGGGATACATGGGGACTTGTAAGCCATGTTTTACGGTGGCGTTGTTTACAGGCACTAATTTCGTTGTAGCATGCGTGACTGCGACACGTCTCCCCCCCCCCCCCCCCACCCCCTTCTCTCTCCTACGAAGTGTCGTTACCGATTATCAAGCCTTTGGAGACACCAACGACACAAAAATTTGGCGGATTTCCAGATCATGTCAATTATTCTTTGAAAGGAACTGTGTAACAACGCTCCAAGATTCAAGCATGTGATCAGGATAGACCTAGTATATGTTGCCAAAATATCTGATGTATTTAAAAAAAAGATACCAATAGCGTTGAAAATAATCGCTGAAAGTAAGATGGAGATTTATGAGTGCCTCAGTTACCATATTCAAAATAGTAACATTTTTCAAAATCAACAATACAGTAGACGGTGAAGAAATATCTTTTCGCATATACCTTTAATAGTCACAACATAATTATCAATGTTTTTTTTTTCATTATAGGCCATGTAGTCATACTTCATGCTGTATACAACTCAGTTAGCAAAGTGTAATGATTTCGAACACTGAGCCACCGAAATGTTTAACACTTTAAGTTTTAAGTCCTAAGTCATTCATCTTCATCTGCATCAGCAAGTGTGTTCTCACAGACTATAAGACAGGCAAGAAAAAAGAGGGATATGGCACTATAGCAGTAACCCTTTGCCTCCGAGACGGTACAATTTCAGTAAGAAATGATACATATCACATCAGGTCTACGTAAGCAACTGGTTAATGTGGTATACAGTTGCGCTTCGCACCACTATACAACTATTCTTTTAAGAGACCTTATTGGTAAAAAAAAAAGTAAAGCAAAATAAACAAAGAAAAATTAACAGAATAAGAGTGACTTAACCAGATGCATGGTCATAGCACACATAAAGTTATCATAATATGTGGGAGGCATAGAAAGAGATAACAGAAGAGAGGTACAAAGATAGACAGGGAAAGAGAAACATATTGCGGAGATAATCATACAAAGAGAGAGAGAGGAGAGAAACTTATAGAGATGTAAAAATAGAGAGAGAGGGGAAGAAACATATACAAGTGGTATACAAAGAAAGAGAGAGAGAGAGAGATCTAATAGACAGGTACAAAGAGATAAAGGAGAGGAAAATGTATAGAGGAAATTTAAAGAGGAAAAGTAAAGAGAGACGAGCGAAACATATAGAAGAAATATACAAAGAAAGAGAGGAGGAAAGAGAATATATGATGACATATACCAAGTGAGAGAAAGAGAGAGGGAATGGAAAGAGAAGAATGAATAATATATATATACGTTTCCATGCAGTCTGATATTTGTGAGGGATGGACTACAAGCAACTTGGTCCCTGACTATGTGTTGCGTAGAAAGCAAACGGCAGTAAAAGCAGGCAATTGCATTGTTCAGCTCTGCACACAAACGATGTCTCCTGCACTTATACACGATCTTCCACAGAACAGCAGCAACGACCCCTCCCCCCTCCCTCCAGAAAAAAAAAAAAAGTTGATTTCTGAAATAATTCAAATTGGAATGGACAGATATTGCACGCTGGCTGCTCATCGCGCATTCCTCCTGCCGAACAACAGAGTGAAGAACACCACGACGTAGAGAAAGAAATGCAGCTATGTTATGTTCTTATATTTGGGGGTGTAGCTTGGGGGCGGGGGGGGGGGGGGGGGGGTCTAGCGATGATTTCGCGTAGTTCTGCACAGTTCCCTGTGGGGAACTCTTCATACAAGGCATGTATATAGCACGACAACCTTTGCCGGACCCGGATGTACCCGCTCACCAAGTTTATCGGCATAGCGTTTTTTTTTTTTTTTTATGTGTGTGTGTTTTTTCCCCTCTTACTTTAACAAGGCAATATGGGCTCTCGTCGATCTTAAGACGTTATGAATTACTCCCTCCCACGATGATTCGGCTCGACAGCACCTAATAGGGGGCTCCTGAAATAGCCGGCCTATTTACTCTCTCTATGCTGGCAAAATAAAAGAAAACATAAGAAAAAAAAAAGAAGGTATGGGGGAATATTGTTGTCAATTCGTGGTGGTTTACCGATCAGCGCCCTTGAAACACGAAAAAAAAAAATCATAATTATAGTAAAGATGAAAACGACTAAGTTTAGTGAAGGCTGAAATGCGGAAGGATGGAACGATGGAAGGAAGTCGGTGAAATATTCAAGATTGCATTGAGGGCGAATGGCAGAAATAGCATGTCTCGTTTTGGTGGTTAGAAAGAGAAAGATCGGGAGCGATCGATCAAGATTAAGTCAGAGAGTGTTCATGTGTTTTACGCACTTACGTGTGCAAAGTTTGTGTGCGTGTGTGTGAGAAGTTATGTGGAAAGACGTGTGTATAATTTAGACGCGATACCCCCCCCCCCTCCCTCCCTTCTGTCTTTTAAGTAACTGCTCGCGTGTACTATAGTAGCTGAGCTAGGTTTAGCTGAGCTAGGTTGATGAACTGAAATTGGCCCGTTGCTTGTGGAGTGTTTCTATTTCCGCAACATTTATTACCATGCACGAATCACACTGAAAATTGAACATAATCATGACAGACTGCGATACATTCATCTATTCAAATTGAAACTTGAATGGGGGGAACGACTGCAAGAAAGCTAAATTCGCAGGTCCCAAAGTGCATTAAAAAGAAAGAAAAAAATATATATATATATATTCAATATGCCAGGACTTCAAGAAAAACTGTACCTAATGACAGTAATATCCAATGACACGATTACAGTTATTATTGTGAGCATGCAAGTGCTCGTACTTGCGTGCGCACCAGGTAGACGTCCTGTATGTTTCATAAAAGATGTATACAAGGAGCACACGTTCTTCTTTCTTTTTTTCGTTCCTCGCTGCATGCCCCATCAGAAGTAACGAATATGAATGCCAGGGTACAACCGATGACCCTAACGCATTAAAAGGCAAATGTTCTCCGTATATATAAAGCGTAGGGTATGCATGTCATGTAAACACTTGGAAAGATATTGGGCCCTATATCCGTTCTGACGTTGGGTTCGCTTGCGAAATGAAGAGAAAGAATTAAAAAGAGAAAGAGGAGGAGGGAAGTAAACGAGATGGGGAGAATGCATGCATGCATCATGTATTGAAGGTTATTGGTACCTGTGCTTTGTTTATGTGTCGCGCTGAGTTCCGTAAAATATCGGGGGAAGCAGCCCAAACAGGCTTACGTCGATCGCCGTAATTGGATTTCTCATTAAAAATCGAACTCAAGATAAGAACTGCACATCGATGTGCGGGCTAACGTATAATAATAGGGGAAATTATCCCGGGTATCTGATAAAAGAAATATGATTGTACATTCACTTCAAACTTTCTACGTTGGTATATAGCCCTTGTCAGTAAATTTCTGACATGCGTGGGTTACATGTTTTACGGTTCACTCGATTCTCGACAATGATTGTCAGTAAAAAGGTCAATCTTGTTCAGGACAAAATGTTATATTGTTGTTCATTGGCCGTGCCGGTTGTTACGTGTAGGCGAGCATAAGTGAATGGGGTCGTGTGATTCTGATAGCTGACCCACTCAAAGAGCAAGCAAGGCTCGCTGATCGCACACAGAAGGGCGATGTTTGCAGTGTGTGTGTAATATGGAAGGGAGGATGAACAAAAAATCTGCCTTCAAAACGTTTCGCGAGAGTGATCACCGAGGATGCGACAGCAATAATGAAAAAGTACCACAAATATTTGGTCAATTTTTTCCTCGCAACGACACGGTTCATACTCTACTATACTCGACGTACCAGTGAATATCATTTACCGGTCTCGAAAACGATTCTTGCTCAAAATATACATTTGTTTTCGCTGGCCCCAGATTTTGTAACAGTCTTGCCAACACTCTCAAAGATGCTCCGACTCGTCCTTCAGTCAAATCAAAACTGAAAAAGCACTCTTGTCATTTGAACCAAAAAAAAAAAGCAAAAAAGTATCATAACCCTCCCCCCCCCCAAAAAAAAAAAAAAAATATTTTTTTTTCACTTAAAAAAAATGCCAAAATTCAGGGTTTTACTAGTTGGCAAGTCTTCATTGAACCATGATGAACCTCAAGTTTTCACCCTTGTCTTTTGGACCTTTCGAAAAAGCCTAATTGTATGGACCACTTGTCTTTGTTTCCCTTTCTTTTTTATGCTTATCTTTAGTTGTTTTTGCTGCCTTTTCCGTTTTCGCCTTCGTTCTTGTCCTTGTTACAGTCTTTTCTCTCTTCTTCTTCTTCTTTTTTATAGATATTGGAAGTTGGTAAATGAATAGATTTGATATACTATCTGTGTGTTGGCGTTTTTGTGCCCTACACAGTAGTGATATAGCATATGCCATTTCTATGACGACGTATATACAAGCACGATTATATTTTTCCCACAAATATCCTCAAACAGTGACACTAAACTTGTCATAACGTTTACATGTTAGGGTGTTGCTTTTATCCATTTGAAAAAAAAAAAAAAGATGTTTAACAGCTCACTCAAGAAAATTGGATAATTTGAGGGGGAAAATCCATGACAAAACAATGTTGAACAGTTTCTTTAAGAGAAGAGAGTGAGACGGGAAAATTTCGGCGAATTTACATAACAGTGGTTTCATTCTCCGGGGGGGAGTCAAATAAAGATCATCATTAATGATAACTTTTGGATTGAGTCCGCCATCGTGGAAATATCCTTTTCAGGGCGATATCCCCCGCATAACCTCCTCCATGTGAGTTTCCCCTGAGGTTAATGATCGTCCATCGGTCAATTGCCTAAGAAATATTGCACGGGGGTTATATTCTTCGTGGCGTTCAAGTGTGGCCAGAAGATAAAATTGGCCACGGGACAAGTGGCAATAGACCTTGGGGGAATGGATCATAAAAAGCAAATAAAATAAGATAAAAACTGTAAAGAAAACTGATATTCTCGGGTTTGGATATCTCCGCCAATGTTGACGCCTTCTGAGTAGCATTCCTAATATTTGACCGTCTGAGGGAGTGAAAAAAAAAACTAACTCTAACTCTAATCTTTTCTTTTACTATTCATATGATTTCCCTTTCAGCAACCTTTCACGTGACAGGAAAATTTCAATCAATTTCAATTAGAATTACAGCACGTATAGACCTCGTTAAAAAAAAAAGACCTTTAAAACACAGTGACTGGTACAAAGGCTACATATAATGATGTACACGAGAGGACTTAAATCTCCATGCATAGTCAATAGAGTGTGTCTGTCTGTACCTTATCTGTCAGATTTTTATTAACCCCCTTAGCACCATCATTTGAAAATGCGTTTGACATCGTACATAAACATTTTAAGGACGAGATCGATAGGTTCAAAGGGAATTTGCACCAAACACATTACGTGGATTCAGTGTAGGCAAAAATATTAGTGGAACACATCGGTGACTTTTTAGAAATGTAATCAATTCGCTAATCATGAGTATTCAAGCTTTGTATCAAATTCATGTGTCGCAATCGCTGGATAAGAAGGCTCCTACTGCTGGTGGTGTCACAGTAATGGAACAATGTAACAGAAATATAACAATGATTACATAAAAGTTTATTTTTTATGTATGCATTCCCTCGACTTGTTACTTTTATTATTTTCAGGGTGATACTATCCCCCTGCCGTTTTGATCTTTCATTGCGCTAGAAAAGGTGAAAGTATATTAAATTAACATTAACAGTTTCCACGTTTCTTTTAAAATGTTCATATGTAAAGGGTAAAACTTTAGTATGGGTAATGTTCGGATATATCCCTTATAAAGAAATAGAAAAAAAAACATCACTGGTAAAATTCATCAGTCATGAAAACACACCCTATTTGGTCGTCACAACCTGTACTCCACTTGCATACCCTGTACAGGACTGACTCTGATGGTACTTTATGTGAAAAACAACAATAGTACCATCAGCCACGTAGCAAGGATGGGCGCCATTATTGGAGCGGCTGGTATGCATCATACCAGGGCATGGAGATTACATCTTTCGGTGGCCATGCCTCCTACGAGTCATCTTGATCAAAATTGGCGGTAAAAATCCGCCAAGCGATACTTCACAAGGTACCTTTTGAGCTCCTACCGTAACGGACCGCTATCTAGCACGACAAAGGGGGAAAAAAAGGTTGGAAAAAAAAAAACAAAACAAAGGAAGTTTTGAGGGGAATCGAAGCCCGCCATTCATCACACGTTTTGATGTGAGCTGGGTTGTCATGGTTACAGCTCTGACTACCAGAAAAAAAAAAACAAACAAAAAAAAAACGATGACAGCGGTCTCCTCTTCGCGGAAGATTCCAAGTAAATGAAGATGCACTCAGTTTAGGCAGACTCTCGTGGGCCTCACCATTGCCATATTACGGAATGATCGCTTCTCCATCATTAGCAGTTCATTAATAGAGATATTATTATGACATTGCGTAACATAGGGCGAGTTTGCAAATTCATGTCAAAATGAAATTAAGTGCGATTCATATAAATCATGTTGACTGCGCAAACATTACCTAATTACTGACCATGAACAATTAGACCACAATCACAAATTATACCATGGAAACATATTGCCGTCATCCTATACATTAACCCCAGCCACACTTTAAAAAGAAAACCAAAAAGAATTGAAAAATACGTGCACATGGGAGTTTGTTAATGAATTGTTTTTCCGGGTGTAAAGAAATAAACAGTCAATGTTTCGTCATCCCTAACCTTCCCAATCCCAAAACTGCTGGATTTAAAACTAAACGTGCACTGCAAAAAGTCCGGTGTTAAATAGTGAACACCGAGCTGGTGTTAAATTTTCGGTGCTCATTTATGGTGTTAAATTAACACCTACGGGTGTCATTTCCAAATCTTAAACTGTTTTTTGAAGAGTTTCTTAGTAACTGCACTTCTTGTTGATATTTTATTTAAACAAGACGATCAAGAATTTAACATTAGAATACTACATTTTTGAAAAAATGTGAAAATAGATTTACACCAAAGTAACACCAGCTGGTGTGGTCCCTTATTGAAGCTGGACGGGTGTTAAACCATTGGTATTAACACCAGCAAATATCAAATCAACACCATGTGGTGTCATTTTTGAATTGACACCAGTACAGTGTCAAAATAACACCAGGTACAGTGTCAAATTAACACCACGAAGTGTCGGTGAACACTTTTCAACACCATCACAGTGCATTTTTAACACCTGTGGGTGTGGTCCTTTATTGAAGTTTGATCGGTGTTAGATTTAACACCAGTGGTGTTAAATCTAACACCGATGTTTTTACAGTGTGTTGTGTAGGACAATTTTGTGTTTACACCATGAAGATTTGTGATGTTATGCCTATTCATTGTACTGTATTATGTGGTAATGTGAGCCGTTTTGTCGTCGTAGGGTCATGTGCATTGCCATGGTTATATTTGATGATGTTTCCAATAAAGCAGTCATGTCAACAAGAGGAAAGAAGAACGCTTTACATTGTCTATTCTTGAGTGATCATCGTGTCTGTTGACAAGGAGTAACGAGAGTACGCAGGAAGGCAGCAGCATCACGTGGGCGTGGACAATAAAAGGAGACTACCGACGTGTATAGCCGCAAAGGGCACATCCACCAATCCTATAGTCTAATACCTGTCGTCTTTTGGATGGCTCATCCTCGCTTTAGCACAGGTGGCCGACAGACGTATTCCACTGTGGACTTTGAATATATACAGTCATATCATATACTGAAGGAAGGGATCACAAAACATATATGGGTTATCGGTGGGATACCGCAGTCTGGACGACCCCCTCGATAAGTCTCTCACATGTACCTCTTCTACCAACACTCCCCTACCCCTATTCCTACCCCAACGGTTCTCCACCTCCCCCCCCCCCCAAAAAATATATATATGTATATATATATATATGTATATATATATATATATATATATATATATATATATATATATATATATATATATATATATATGTATATATATATATATATATATATGTATATATATATATATATATATACATATATATATATATATATAATATAATATAATATAATATAATATAATACATGATATATATTTGGTTTGAGTTCACAGTGAAAGTCGGCGTATGTCCGCGTTTAATTTGCAAAAGCCCTATTCCAGCTACTCAATGTTGATAAATGAGAAAGCAATAGATATTTCATCTCTTCTCAAACAAAGCCTCTTTCTCACTCTCTCCATCTCTCCCTTCCCCCCCCCTCCCTCTCTCTCTCTCTCTCTCTCTCTCTCTCTCTCTGTCTCTCCTTTCTCTCTCGCGCGTCCCCTGCGCTCTCTCCAACCAAAGCCATCAATGTTCATCAACGATCAGTTTGTTCAATTAAATAAATATTCTCATTCAGACGGTTGGAATTCAAGTGAAGGAGTTTGAGGGTTTCTTTTTTTTTTTTCTTTGCCTTCCCAATCTCTCCCTCTCCCTCTCTTGTTGAAGCACCAGATATTTCGATCGACTTTTTCCCCGCTGAAGTGGACGGCTGCCAGGCCACCCTAGATAAATATTACGACATAAATCAAACCAGGTGCATCTACACGCTCTGCAGCATTCTGTGGCCTACCCTTTATAAAAGGAAATGCTTTTAGATAACAATTTTCTTCGATTTCTGTTGACCTGCATGTACGACCATTACCCTTATGGATAAAGAAAGCAATCCTTTCTTACTCGAGGAAGGATGAAGAAAAGTGAGTCTGTATTTGAACACACCAGATGTACAGCTTTGTTTTCACAGCTCTCTTTTCATCGTACATACAGAAGCCTTGTACCTTCATTACGACACTTAGAACTTTTAATAATTATAGTCTGCAGTCCGAAGTTGTAAACATAATCAAAACTTAATTCGGACGTACTGACGCGTCAATTCATTACTCACATTACGCTGTTTTGGTTTTTTTTTTTCTTTTCAAATGTCACATGACATCACGTGAAAATAGATTGCACTAAAACAGATACTGATTAAGTTCTGCCAAAAAAAAAAATGACGCTTTAAATAATTCGAGTATTAAGCAGGCTCTCTTTCGTAGTCTTTTTAGTAAACCAATGGAAAAAAAAGCACCTAATGCTGTTTATCTGAATAAGAACACCTTGACGATAAAAGGGCAGGGTTGACATTTAAATAGCTTGTAAACCAATATTGGTCGTTCATTTGTTCTTTCTTGGCAAGTAAGAACAAAGCTATTCTTGCAGCAATAAAAAATCAACCGAAAAGAATAGGAAAGAAATGATATATCAACAGAGAAATGTGACGACATAATCGAGCTGTAGATACGTTTGTCTACTCCTCCTGGAACCCACGCGGCCTTGCATCAGAGAAGCTTTGCTTGATACACATTTTTGTTGACCGTCAAATGGGGAGATCGAGGGTTTTGTGTTGTTGTTGTTTTTTGGGGTTTTTTTTATCGAGTTTATCCACTGAGGTACCATGCAATTTTTAAGAGCTAGCTGCTTACTTCTTACTACATGTACTAGGTTTAAAAAAAAGGGCTGTGGGTGTTTCTATTCTGAATCATACGTACTTCAAATCAATTTAAGACGCGAAAATAAACAGAACTGTTTCAAAAGATAACCTGTAATTTTTGTCTTGGTGTTGCTGCTGTTGTTGATGAATTTTTTTAATGATTCAGCTCAAGCCTTACTCGAGTATCGAATCCTCAAGTACATCTGACTCATCAATTTACTTCAAAATCAGGGATGGGGTTGAAGCCTGGTGCTATACATATGCAATATTAACGAAAATATAATGGAAAGTAGAATGGTATAGAACAGAGCCTTCAAATGTACTTGACTTCTGAAATGCCCATAAAGTTCATGTACACACGTAGCATTAGCGGGGTCATCTCACGAGACGGACGTCCACGAGTTATGCGGCCTACGAACGCGACTTTAAAGAAAAAGGTCCGTGAGGCGTACAGCCAATGAGCTTGACACTAATAAAGCAAATAAGGCCCATGTGTCTGACAGTAGGCAAACAAGGCTCTACGAGTCCGATGCTAGGCAAACAAGACCCACGAGTCCGACACTAGGCCAAAAAGGCCCACGAGACCGACACTACAACACGGGGATCAATGTGTCGGTCTCTTGGATATAGTTTGTTTATTGTCGAACTCATGGGCTGTATGACTCGTGGGCTGTAGGACTCGTGGGTGATGGACTCGTGTCGTGCACCACAACTTACATGTCAGAATATGATGAATGCAACAATGACGTGATATGATATGATATGATATGATATGATATGATATGATATGATATGATATGATGTGATATGATGTGATATGATATGATATGGTAATATGATGTATGATATGCTATGATATAACATGATATGATACGATATAAGATATGATAATCAAGTAACATGCTATATTACATCATATTACAACATACATCGGATAGATGATAAGACATTAATCATGTCATATCACAGCTATCATATTGTACTTTATAGCAATACATCACATCATATCACACGGGGTCGAAAGTGGGAATCTCAACATTGATAAGGTCAGTAGCCCTCCAACCTCACCAACGTAGTAGCAGCATTAAGATCTCAATAATAAAGAATACATGGGCAATTTTTTTTTTACAAATTATGTGGTGGGGGAGGCCTGAAAAGGAAACGGAAAAAAAATCTCGTGGAACATTGAAGTCCGCGGAAGTCGCTCATGAGGCGTGTCTAATTAAAAGGTAGAGAGTCACCGCAGGGAAGCTCATAGCCTGGGCTTGGATTTGTTCTATTGAACGGCAAATTGGCATGCATTCAACAACAGCACGGCTCCGCTTGTGGAAAAAGCAAAATACAGGTATTGCATTTTTTCTTTCTTTCTTTAGCCCAGAATACCTGATAATTAGCTCTGGTGGCTTTCATTTCCACATTTTTCTTAGCACCGCTTTCCTGCTCCGAGTTCCAATTTGTTTTACCAGGTTATGGTTTATAAGTAGGTCTTATCTAATCATGATGTGGCTGAAATGGTGTTGTAGTGTTCTCAGATGAGATGTTAACTCGATCTCTTTGCTTAAAACCTGCTGTCGGTGTCTACATGACATGGCATTTCAATATATATCTGCATTCAATTAGTGCTACATGTACTCTTGTAGGAGTCTGCGCCTTTGAATGTTTCTAAACAGATATATGGAGCCATACAAATGCTGTGGATTATCATCATTATGTCGTGTATATAAACAAATGTCAGATATTTTATAGTGAAATTGCTTGAACACTTCCCACAAAGTATGCATTCAAACACAAATTCAACGAAAAAAAAAAATAACACGAATACTAGTTATGCGTAAAAGATTCCTCGGTCAAACGAAATAAATCAGTGTTACCATCTAATCCCAGAAGATAAAATCAAAGAGTGGTCCTTCAGGGCTTTGAGCAAAAGGATAATCATCTCCTATTGCCAATGTTGGGCCCAAACAAGCGCCTGCATGACTGTGTGCAGCTATCGCGGAGATGCGGCGGAGCAAACGAGAGATTTCCGATCAGATGGCAATAGCAGCTGTTCTCAGGCTTTCCGCATGGCTGACCACGTGGTCAAGATCATGTAGTAACGACACAGCCCGCTATCATACCCACGGGTACTTAACAGCGTGACCAACCGTAGAAAGTATAAGAAAAAAAAAATGCCTGAAGATGATGATATTATGATAGCAATCAGTAACGAAGAATAAGATGCATGCGTTGACGTTTAAAGGCGTTGTTTTACGATGTTTTCTGTTTAGAAACTCTCAGCTGAGTGGTTCTTAAACATGTCCGCAAGCTCTGTTACCGTTGTGTGTGTGCGTGTGTGTGAAAAGAAATAACCTTTCAAACACACAAAAAAGAAATAACAAATTTGATTACAAAATGATCATAAAATGCCGAGAGCGGTGGTAAAAATTTGTGAGGGACTAGATTTACCGTACTCGTGAACGAAACAATTCGGAATTTGTTAATCATTGGCGGGTTTATAATCACACAAACTAGTAGTTCGACAACGACAGCTTTCACAACTTCTGTTAGCTGGAGTGTTGTTCTATCCAATCGGACATCATCACACAGGTCTGTTGAGAGAATTTAGAATGTCAGATCTTTACGATTGAGCAACCGTCATTTCTAACAGTGTCTTTAATTTCAAAACAGGATGATTCAGAGATTATGACATGATGTCTCATTTCACCACAGTTGCCTTTTAGTAGGATGACGAATTAGGGGCGAGAGTCTGAACCCAGAGAAATGAACGATCGTGAAAAGCACGAAGGCATGAAATACTCCCCCTGCAATGATTTCACCTGCGATGAATTCTACAGTGCGTAGCCTACTTTTAGACGCTACTACAATCCCATATTAGGGCATATAAAAATTGCATTTCCGCATTCTATTCGCCTGTTTTGGAATGCTAGCCCGCATATTACAACCCCGCCAGTTCTTTTGGTGTTTTTTTTTTTCTGTTTTTTTAACAGCAGAGTGAAATCCTTGGGTAACGATAAGGCCGAACGGGGAATAATAATAAAATTGATCGATGCGCTCTCATCAATATTTCATTTATATCGTAGACTGCAACCGTGCCGTGAAACGTATCAATACAATTAGACCGCGCTGTGTATTTTACGGCTTATTAATGCATAGATAAGGGCGCGTGGAGCGCGGCGGGCCGCCGTTACGTCACTACGCCAAAGTCACGTAAAACAACCACTTTGGAAGGCAAGCGCTGTTTACACTGCGCATTTCTCTCGCTAATTT
This sequence comes from Diadema setosum, assembly GCF_964275005.1. Classification (NCBI taxonomy): domain Eukaryota; kingdom Metazoa; phylum Echinodermata; class Echinoidea; order Diadematoida; family Diadematidae; genus Diadema; species Diadema setosum. The sequence continues at coordinate 32,174,784 of NC_092701.1, forward strand.
CAAATTTGCTGTGTATGGGATTGCCAATGGGCCACGTGGCCAGACATTGTTCTCTTAGGCAAACAGAAGCCTGCCTCCCCCCCCCCCCGTCTCTCTCTCTCTTTCTCTCTCTTTCAGCAGTATTTTTTGTGCCATATTTTTTTCTCACTTTTTCTCTCACCCTGATCCCAAATCCTGAATTCACACCAAATTTGTGCAGGGCTAAGCGCAGGTAGGCATGATTCTAATTAGGCAGGAGCCGCCACAGAACTGTGTGTTGCCGTTGAAGTACGGAAAATAATGATCATTATTAGTTTACAATGGACGTCCTTTACCTGCATCATCTTCAAAATAACTATTGTGTACGTTTCTATTAATCTGCCCCCCCCCCCTTTCCTTTTCATCACAATCCCTCGGAATCATTCACCTTCTTTTACACTCATTTCTGTTGCATGAATATCCCTCTGTATAGGATGATGACATAGCAGCTTCACCATAAGAATGAATGATTGGGTGCTCAAGGAAGCATGCAATTCGATACAAGTGAAGTTGTTGAGAAAATGGTGTAATTGTAATGGAATTACATTGTTACATTGCTGTGAGCCTTCTATTAAATGTCTTGGTCTTGTAATAGGTCTTGGCTTAAATTCTTTCTTTATTTCCATCATAATCCAAAAAAAAAAAACACGATCAGAATACAAAGTACATACACAAGCAAAAAGTAAAGAATGTTACTTAATAATGTTTACCCAAATGAATGTATAATGGTATAAAGTAAGTGTACTTATAAATGAAGTGATGGAAAAGAGTGATCCATTAAAAAGCACAGCTTGTAAATGGGGCTGCCTGGGTAAACAACATGCATATCTGTCCAAAATGTATCTATATTTGAATAGAATATTTGTTTACTGTTATGATAAAATCAAACCGTCAACAGGGTTTTTCACAGTATTAGTTTCTAATACGCTTTAGGACCACAACAAGCTCCACAAGTCTATACATGGCACTATCGATTTATGTACTGCATGGTGTGAAATTATAAGAACCGTTTGAAATGTCCCTCAAGCTTCTTTCCTCATAAACCCGCCCACTTCATCATGAGATCCACGTTCTTTTTCACGATGCAGTTACTCATATTTTACACTTGCCTCCCACATTTACATATTTCCCACGCAGATTTTCTGCTCTTACATATTCATGGCATTTGCATGGTTGTTATCATTTAATTATAAGGCTGCTATACCCTTATCGTTTTTATCATTGTTGTTACTATTCTTTTTATGACATTCAAGTCCGCGGAAGGTGCACATGAGGCGTGTCTACATGTAATTAAGAGGCAGATAATTAGCAATGGTCTAATCATAATTACGATTACTATAATGGTGATTGAGGAGCTCTCGAGGTTCGGGGGGAGGGGGAGGACCACGAACTATCTATCAATCACAAGGTTGCTGGTTCGAGCCTTGGCAGCATCGGTTGTACTCCTTGGCAAGGTTTTTTTTTTTTATCCTCATTGCCTATTCGGAATGGACATTCAGTATTCTATGTCTATTTACAAGCAGTGCTTGCTTTTTTGGTGACGACGGAGAACAATCATTTCTTTATCACTGTCATTATCGCTATTCTGATTATTGTTATCATCATCATTATAATTTATACATTTTTCATTTTCACAGCTCGCGTTACGGTGATGCAGGAACAAGACGGATTCAACGGGACGTGTGCTGCTTTTTTTTTTTTTTTCTTTTTCTTTTTTTCGCGTGCGCGGCTTCGCTGGCCTGCCGCGTGTATAATTCTGGGGTGTATCCCGAGGCACAAACAGTAAGTACATGGCAAGGCCCAGGACGAGTAGGAGAACCAGCAAAATATTGTGAATCAAATTAATTTCATACGCATATAATGACATTGATTGAATCACAGGAGTCCGAGTGTGCCTCACTTACAGCGAGTGAAGTAAGGAAGCGAAGAGAAGAGAAGGAGAAAGAGGAGAGAAGTGCGTAGAGAGAAAAAAAAAACTAGCACATTTGAGAGCACGTTATGTCACGAAAAGCCTTTCGCCTCTTATTCCTACAATAATGGTTGCCAATTTGCAGGTTCTGAGTGCATGTAGCCAGTCCTAAATCATGTTACCAACGGCTTTCGTAGGTTGAAAAGAAAGGGGGGAAAAAATCCGCCAAGGAAGAGATTTTTTTTTCTACCACAACTGGTGGATACCTGTGCAAAGACATGCCTTAATCGTGTTGAAAGAGCGAGATAGGGAAAAAAAATAACAACTACCTTACTGACAGGAAGAAAGGTGAGAAGGGTGAGTGCACTTCCCTCATTTGCATAAGATATAGAATTATATAATCCTTACCCCACCTACATGAATATTCGCCAGTCGCCGTAGCACCAATAGGTGCTGATGTGTGTCTGATTTGCTCACAATGGTTTTACACGAGCAAATATAGAACGAAAGGCATGGGGGCCTCGAGAGATGTCAAACAAGATTTGCTTGCTGTCCAGATATGATGATGTAGAAAATGGAAGAAATAATGTGCGGGCACATACATTAGACACACAACACATATCTTATGCACACACACAGACATGCACACATGCACACACACACACAAACAAGTGCACACACGCACATATACATACATAAAACACACGCAAAAACAGAGCAATGCGTACACAAACACAAATACCTATTGTACTTCAAGAGTAAATTTTGGAAAAGTGTGTGTGCGTGTGTTTTATAGGCATTTCTTAGATTGCAATGTTGATTACACGTATTTCTTCGTGCGTTATGTGTGTATGTATGTATGTGTGTGTGTGTATATATATATATATATATATATATATATATATATATATAATTATATACATTTATCCATGCACAATATGTGCCAAAAAAAAGAAACCTGAATTACTATTGTCTATAATGTATAAACTTCGTATTATTACTTCCTTCGTAACAAAACGTCGGTGCTAAAACGGCTAAAAAACCACCGAGGTATCGTTCGTTGGTTAGCAGTCTCAGACAGAATCATAATCAACCGAGAATAATTCAATAACGCTCAGGTGGATTGTGATGGGGAGAAAGAAATACAGCAGCAACAACAACAACAGAAAACTATGAATGCAGAAAAACCCGCTGGCTATAGTTTCGGGAATGTGATGATCGGAGCGCCCGCGCCTGGGCCCGCGAATTCACACCACGTAGCCTCCTCTGAGGAACGAGCAGCAGTGTTTTGGTTGTTGTTGTCAATGTCTCTTTATTGGGGGAAGGGGCAGTATTTTTGTGTTTGATTGTTTTTGTTTGTTTGTTTGTTTGTTTGTTTGTTTGTTTGTTTGTTTGTTTGTTTGTTTGTTTGTTGTTAATTGTCGAAGGATCTCTTTGTCTCATTCTCCTCCTTTTGTAGCATGTTTACCCTGTGCTCTCTTTCACTGTATAAAATCACGATGATGTTTTATAATGGCACAATGTGTCAAAAGAAGACAGCAACGCAGCGCTGGCGCATTTGGAGTGCTCTTTTTTTGTGGGGACGGTTAATGAACTAAAAATGATATGATTGTGAATAAGCGTTTCTAATAGTACAAATTTCATTAATTCATGTTTTCCAAACAAAAAAAAAGTACATACAAATTTTAGATAACTACATTTTTTTTTCGAACTGCATGCGAACTTCGTATAATTATGTGCCACATATTGAAAAGGGTATGCTCATATTTTGCTCGTGTACTGTGGTTTGCTATCATTTCTTTTTCTTAATGACTGGTGTAATAATGAGAACAACTCGTCGGTAGCTGCGATGAGCATTATTTTGCCATGACAACGCCTGTTATGGAAGAAATCCAGTCCATTTGTGATCTCGCCTCATTACGGATTACATTACCAAGACGTGAATGCAAGTCCAGGCACTCACCTGAAAACGCAACGATTACGATTCACGACGTAAGATGTTGGACAGAAACAACCAAAATGTTTACTACTTCTCTGTGTTCGTGGTTTTAAAAACATGATAGAACAGTTAATTCCCGCAGTAAAACTCGCCAACTTAACAGGAAAAAAAAAAGGGTTATCGTACGCGTGGTAAGTTCATATCTTCATGTGATAGTGAAGTACTTTCAGGAAAAGTTCGGATCATCAACCTCCGAATAGTATGTCTTGAAGTATGATGTGATGTGAACCATCATCAACGTTGCGTCAAAGCGGAACATTCTTCAAAATCTTCTGCTCTCTCTATCTCTCTTACATAAGATATAATTAGATATGAATATAATAATGTATACATTTGTTCATGTTTCCCATGTTTCTCTCTCACACACACGCACACATGTATATATATATATATATATATATATATATATATATATTATTATTATTATTATTATTATTATTATTATTATTATTATCATTATTATTATTATTATTTTCATTAACAATTATATAATGAAGTTTTCTACTGCAAGTCTGAACACGAAATGTCAAGATTTGCACAAGCAAGAACATTCATTTTCACTGAGGTCGTGTACCATCGGCGTGAAAACCGCCAAACTACGTGGGCGGGAATGTTGTTGATATTCTTTTTTTATTTCAAATGTACAATTCAAGGCCTTCTGTTTAACGACCTTGCTCATTTGCATTGTAATAAAGTAGTCTGTAATGCCTACCCCAGATTCAAGTCCTGTTTCTCCTGTCTGTTTATTTTTTTTTCTCCCAAATTGCAATATGATTGCTCCATGCATAGTGGCGTCACTTTTGTGTAGACAAATCAGAGTTGAATGCTCCCGTAAACGATGCTATGTTGAATCACAAAAGTATGATACATTTGAATTTGACACATATTTCCTACTTTCACTGCCTTGAAACAAACAGCTCGACAGTGAAAATCTGTTCATTTCCCCTCGTAAGCGAGGTAATCGTTTTCATCCAAAGGAGAAATGTTTATGGTAGTAAAAATTCAGTTCAGTTCATTGCCCAGGACACATAATTGCATAACAATCAAGAGTATCTTATAATGGCATCCTTCTTAAAGAAAAAGAAAAGACATATTGAAATGAGTCATTCAACACCAGTATAGTAGTTGCGCTTAAGATATGACTTGTTAAGTGTTTGAAAAGTGGATTAAAATCTTTTGAATATATCACGTAAAGGTGAAATAGAATCCCTGGTTGCTGGGGCTAAATTGTCCTTGGCTGGGATTATTCAACCATACAATTTTTCCTATTCCGTCTGGGCCCAGGCTATCAGCAGGTGATCTGAGCTTGGTATACCGTTGACTGCCGAAAGCCACTGATGTCTAAGTAACTAAGCATTTGAGTATAATAGTTATCCAAAGACTTGCTATAGACTCATCAACCAGGTGTACTGACGCTCCCAGTGATTTGTTTTTCGTTGCTTGTTTGTAGGGTATTCAAAAATTAAGATATTCAAAGGACTTCACTTTGTTTATTCTACAGTGACCGAGGATCAAAGAGACATGATACATCATCAATTATTTAATCATGTTTTCGACTCCATTGTTACTTTGCCTTAGCGTAAAAAGATCAACAAAAATGTCTTTTGTATAAGTTCAATAAGGGGATAGTGACGCTGTTTAACTCACATCGCACTGACGTTTGGTGGAATATTGTTAAAAGAGAAGTACATGACGTCACTATGACGTGATCAAGTGTTCCACATTTAGCGCGAGGTTTCTGATTTTGCTCCTGCTGACAAAGGAGAGATTATTTCACTTGCTGGTGAGGTACGCCTCGACCTCACTTTGCCAATCCTAGAAGAGTCGAGCAAGCAAGACATCTCGTTCGAATAAACCACATATTGCGGCGACGGCCTCGCCTTTTGCGCATGCTCAGATGGGAGCAATAAAGAATCAATTTGTGAGGAGCTAGGAAAATATTGTCGCACTGCCTGGCAAAAAAAAAAAAAAAAAAAAAAAAGCGGGCGAAGTTGACTGTACTAATCGCCACCATATACCAAATTGGCAACAGCAAAATGAGATATTAAACTATCCCAGCATACAACCAGCACAGGTATGCACACTTGGCGTGGTGTGGGAGGGAAAAAGAGCGATAGAAGAGCAAACGAGGGAGTGGGGAAGGGGGGGGGGGGCTTCTTTCGTCAGTATGGAACGCACGCTGTAGATTTGGTTGAGATTAGGGTAATCCCTCCGCTGCGCTTAATTGTCGTGTTTTCGCGAGGGGGCTTAATTGATGTACCATGTACGTGGTATTAAAGTCGACACTTTTCGTTAGGAGTGACCGCGATAAAATGAGGCAGGTGCGGTTACCGGAGCCTTCGGGGGTTGATGGTGAGGTCTCGTGAAGAAATCACCAATTTCAGAAAACTCCTGGTCTGTCAAAGCAGTGAGCATTTTCGCAAGATAAGCTTCTTCCCCGTCCTCTTCGAAGAGGGATCCATTTGTGGCGCCTTGGATTTTCAAGAGGTAAAAATTTTAAAAGGCACCGAATTTTATAGGTGATGACATGCCATTACGAATGGTCAATGACGATTTACAAAGAGATAAGTGCGGAAGTGATGCACATTAGTTGATATACTGGATTTATCAGTTTTATATATTTTATATTTTTATTTATAAGTTTTTCCCTATACCATGTAAAAGTTACTCAGTTGACTGTTTAAGAGGTGTGATGTTGTGGAACTCATAATAAGAGGCTGCTATCTTGCACGTGACCAACAATTCTGAAAGTAAACATTATCAAGGGGTGGGGAGGGGGTGTCCAAACTCTGTCCCTCATGTCTTCCCCACACCCCCGTTCCGTCAACCACCGTTCTACACCCGTGGTCCCCGCAGGACGGGCCGTGGAGGCTATAGCATTGTAACGACACACATGGACGATTTCTCTTTACGTAGGTATACGATTAGTGAAGACACCCAGACTGTATACGCGATAAGCGTCACCGGGGCCATCTGTCGTTGTGACGTCACCGGCCAGATGCGCCGTGACTTTTGTGCGCAATCACGCGGTACCTAATGGTGACAGCCGATCATGATTCGCTGCTGACCGGAATAAGTTTTCTGCCAATATTCTGCAAATACGTAGGTGGGTAAAGTCTTTCAAATCATGAATAGAAAATGAAAAATGAAGAAATAAACAACATATGATTGAATGAATAAAACAGAACGATATTTCATATACATAGATAAATGAATACTTAAAAGAATGAAGTCTCACATTGATGAGTCTATCTTGTTTTTAGTATCGTCTGCACTCTGCTCCTAAGTACCACTGATTTCTGTATCCTGATTTCAATTTATCACATGATGACAACTATATCTCAATCACATCGCTTAAAAATAAAACAACCAAAAAAAATGTTGCAATTTGAAGAGTATAGTTAGATGAAGGCTTAACCACATACCGGAATCGCAAATCCAAAATTCGCCACTGAGGAAAACATCTAAGATTTTTTGAGTCACCGTGTGACCTTTGAACCCCCTGATTGTTTTCGAATGAAAGGTCACCTTTAAACAATGTTCACTCAATATGTCCCTCACCTCGGTGAGGTTATGTGAATTGTGATATAAAGTATAGAGGTCATAAAATCTTGTAAACTTAAAAAGTGAATCCCGGATTCAAATCCCGCCCTGTGCATGGAAGCTTGGACGAAATGTTTCTTTGATCCTGTCTTTCATGACACTTATACTGTCATCATGGTCACTGACAATGTTTGGGTAACAAAAGTAATACGGACACTAGGAGAATAGTGCTTAAAACACAAGAACAGAAACGATTCTATTATCTATGTACATTATTGCTGCAGTTAGTATAACTATAATCATCCCGATCATTATCATTATGACCCGGTCTTTAGTAGTTTTCATTATCACATTTAGAATTACAGGAAACATTTTCTGGCACTATTCCCCGACAGTTGAAAGGGGTCCATCCTAGAAACTAGGGCTAAGGGGACATCATGCAAGCATGTCACGTGAACATTCCACCCTAATCCTTTCTCATTAACTAAATAATTGTCTGTCTTGCAGACGTGGAATCGTTCACACCGCTGAACTCTGTGGGGAAAGTACAATTAAGAAAAAAAAAGCAGAACTCCACAATTATCAGAGGGAGATGCTGTCTTTCAATGCATTCGCTAATAGATCTTTCGCTTTTGGAAATCTGGCGTGTTCTGCAGTAGACGTATGAAGGGTGGGAGATTTATATATATATCGGAGATCTCCCGGCAAAGTATGCTCTTCGACTTCAATACCAATTGTCCAATTGCTCATTGTAGATAACCATCTAAAGTTTGATAAATGTAACCTAACGTGCTAGCTGAATCACCGTAAAACTTCCTCAAAACACCCGAATGAGTCAAATTAACACAGTCTGCCCTGCGCTGTGACATTTAATGATGGCAGGGTTGATGGTAAAGGTTTCTTTTACACGGCGCTTTTCAACCACGTGGTGGCGCTCACAGCATGCGCATAGAATTGTAATAATGTAGCATAACCACGGACAGCGTCTTTTCTTGGAAACATTCCATTAAATGTTACCATGGGGGGGGGGGGGGTGCCCATTTCACAGCTATTGGTATCACAGGGACAACAGACTTCATGTCGGGCCAACAATTATCTATGCACTTGACTGGAAGGAGTGTAATTGTGAAGAGAAACGATCATAACACAAGGATTCAAGTACCACGGTAAGAACCTTGAACCTTCGGATTATCAAAGTGCACGATCCGCTGGACCACAAGACCTTGGAAGAGAATCTACCCTCGAAGCAAAAGGTTAACGAGAGGCTGAGGAATCGGGTGACGAAGATAAAGCACGATCTGTTGAAGAGGGGCCACGAAAATTATTACCAGCATTGTGTTTGTTTGTTTTTTTCAGTGATCCCTCTATTTCTTGTATTACTAGCATTACGCATTGATGGCTTCGATGATTTCTAATTAGAATGTTTCTCCATGTTTATCTCTCAAGACAAAGCCTATGATTTTCTGTTGTTACCAAAAAGAATTAAGTATGTGGTACGACGGTTTATCAAATGAATGAAAATAAACCTTGAATTTGAAATGAATTTGAAAGTGCTCAAAGGACCGCATACAAAGCGGTCAACGTACCTCAATGGACATTGTCATGCTGGCGTGGCTGGAGTAGCCTTACCTGTAACCAATTCTTTCCAACAAAGTCATCTTTCAAAACAAAAACAATCAACAAATTTACTGTTTACCATATAAAGACCCCTATAATCAATGTTCCTCGAGAGAGGTTATTTCTTTTCTCGGGTTTTTAATTGCATGAAATGGCAAATAAGCAAACTGAACTACTAGTATACACCGAATGTGTATACTCTTCCCATGGCGCTCCAAAGTTGTTGCGTGTATTTCATCACGCAAAAGGAATAACCTATGCGAACGATGTATCTTTGTAGATGTAATTACATCCATACCCCTTCTAAATAGATGTCATGACGGCAGAAAAATCTAACAAGCTTTACCTGTCCTTTGTAATAAAGCTATCGATAAATGAAATCAATTCTCTAGCCCCCATTCTCCCCACGTGCCCCACAGATATTAAACTGTTGGATGGGCTCACAGGATTGTGTGGCCTAATGCAATTACAAGAGAAAAACATCATAGAATCTTTAGATTTATCTCGCTCGTTCAGGGTCGGTGATTCGCAAAAACAGCATGAAATATTCAATTATCTAATTCTACATCCTGACGCAACAGGATGGCACCTGGCTGGGAAGTTTAATGCTCATCGATGTTCCCGATGATAAATACCGCGCCTTAATCACGGATACAACAAATAAATTGTTTACACTCCATTCCACATTGTGCTAATATCTTTTTTTTTTCTTCAGAGCGCATCAGATCAAGTGAGCTATCTTCACTCGTAAATAAGATTATTGCCTTTGGCCCGGACTTACGAATGTCATGCGTCAGGTTTGAGTGATCAAATCAGAGATTAGCGATTGCGTTTGAAAAAAAAATGGTGTGGTTAGAAATAAATAAATAAATAAATAAATAAATAAATAAATACAAATCGTAAGCTCTGCGGGCAACATTGTGATGTAAATTTAATCATAAACTGTTACTGCGCGCACGACATTTGAATGAATCTTTTGCCGTTATTAAACTGCGACCTTGTCATTGCTTCCAATACAAAGCACTGTAATCCTAGGTTATCGATTTTCACGTACATGATTATGACACGCCAAGGTTGCCATGCTCCCATGATAGCTGGGCTGCTGCTGGCGGAGCATGCGCAGAGTGGGTGTAGTGCTAATGACGACTTCTCAATGACGTATTAGCACTGCACTGGTCGCGGTTCAAAGTCAGCCAAAAGGGTGACACTGCTGACGTCACTGGTGATGTAGTGTGTGTTTCTTTTTTCGTATGAAATAGCCATTATGTTGCATGCTCAAAGATGAGTCCAATATAGAATGTCGTTACAGGGGAAAGTTCTATGGTGAATTGAGTTTTATCACGAATAGAGGGAAGGGCATCAAAATGCCAAACAAGGATGTCGTGAATGCATTTTTAACACTACCAAAATAACAGAGACTGCTGTGTTAAAAATCATATTTTTATTTCGGACATTTCCTCGTGGCAGCTGCCTTTCTTCCAGTCTCAATGATCTGTAAGCAGATTTCTACAAAGATCAGTGGCATGTATTCTGCCCATATGTTTCAATTTCAGAAAATGAGAATTTGTCGTAGGCGTAAGCCCGGATGAACGTGTTAGCTGATTGGATTTGATTCAAGAAACCAATGCGATATGACATTTTGCCTGAATATCTCGGGGAAAGAGAATTTGCCTATTTTTTCTTGCGATGGACAACTTCTCTTCGAGTATATCCCTCGGGTTCACTTTAGCGTCGTCATGGGTACAAGCCGGTTTTTTTTTTCAACTTTTCATCACACTCCCCTCAATTTCATCTTCTTTTTTTTTTTTTTGTTTCGTCGTACATCTTGACACCGAGTCCTTATCTATGCAGTTCAGTAGATGTTCTGCCATTGAAAGCGAATATTATATTCCTACATACACACGCTTACACTCATACATAATAAATACATAATAATGAATAAATAAATAAATATACATACTTATATATCTTTATGATACAGCTATGATATACCACATAATCTAATGACATTAATTCAGTAGAAATCCAAAAATCTATGCGCTTATTATCCGCTTTGCAGTATGCTGTATAAATACAAACGATTATTGTACTTTATTAACGTCATAAAGCACTGCTTATTGGTCCTGCACATAATCTGATTTGGAACGTGATAAACGACACAAAAAGTTAATTATCTTACTTTGTATGACCAAAACTGTGGTTCTCGATACAACATTAACAAACAGGACCAGAGCCAGGATACATTCTGCATCATTTTCTAGGTTTCTCTTTCTTCTTCTTCATCATCTCTTTTTCTCCATAAGATCCAGATTATGATAATCATCCTTTCTCTCCTCTCCAATATCATTCTGTTCTCCTTCATCAGTGAGATGAACATCTTCACTCCTAACTGTCTCCTTATCCCATCCCACTGTGTGTCATCATGCTTTCATTCTAATCCATATCTCTTCTTTCATTTATGTTTCTTTCCAAGGAATTTTTCGACTGGTTATTTCAATTCTCATTTCATTCAAACATGTTTAGACTCAGTGCGGACAAAGACAAAAAAAAAAAGAGTGGGACAAAACTGGCAGCAAATTTGATTAAATCTGCCGTTGGCCAAGAATGGCGCTGTACAGCAAGGCGTGGACGTACATTGTGCGTAGAGGTATTAAAATGTCAGTCTCACATTTCGGTACAATATTGTGTTGAATGTATTCATACTTTTCATGCCAGTAGAAAAAAATAAAGAGAGAAATAATTTACTTGTCAAAATTGATTATGGCTCTGACGAGCTGCCAACACAAAGACAACGGCAGAGGCAATCTGTGGAAATGTCACGTTCGTTCTTTTTTTATTAATGTGATGCCTCGAAAGGTATGAGCGATGCATAGATATGTGTTATGTGATTACAAAACTGAGAGGTAGTGTTTGCTGGTTTGTTGTGTCAGATTAAATTATCGTTGACTTGCACCTCACTCTAAACGATAACTTGCGAGCTACCCACACGTACGTTACCACGTTCCGTGTAAGGATGCAGAGCTCTCCGAATATACTGTACATGTCCAGTAAAGAGATGCGCGCGCGCACACACACATGCTCCTTTTTTTTTCTTTATACAATGACCATCCAGACCATTACTATTAGCGTCGTGTTTAGCGTATTTGTTACCGACTAACATCTGGTAACATTTATTTCCCCTGTGTGCTTTTAGCCGATCCTCCAGCTACCAAACACTTGAGATGAGATCCATCCTCCACGCACCATTAACAGGCGGCCCGGGCAAGCATGTGCCTTATCCCATTAGCGCCCCAGCGTGCGTTATTAAAATACCCTTGGTCGCCATGTGCCAATAAAAAGAGAAAGAAGAGGATAGAAGGAGAAGGAGAGGAGAAGAAAAAGAAGAAGAAAAAAAGAAGAACAAAATTGCTGGAACATGAAGGGCCCTTACCTCTACTTCTTCATCGTCAAGAACGTCTTATCACCGCGATATAATCTACTTCAATAAACAAGGGAAGTGTCTGCATCGTAAGTAAAGCGCGGGGGATAGGAGCGAAAAGAGCATGACCACTACCTCGGAGAGGTGGGGGAGGAGAATTGGAAGAGGGGGGTTGGACAAGGTGTATAGATGGAGACGCTGTACTAAAGGTGTGTGAAGGAGGTTTGGTTTGGGAGAGCGAAGGGGGTGGGGTGAGGAGTGGAAATTTCGTGCTTTCGCAGACGATGGAGTGATGTTACGAACTATTAGATAGGCGGGGAAGATCCTCTGCATGCTTCGGAATGTATGCGCTGGAGGGAAGTGGGGAAGCAATCGAACAAACAGGGGGAAGCGTTCACCCTTGTCAACGTTCACGGTCTGGACCTCTCCAACACGAATATACGCCATTATCATGAAATGTTTCATGCTTCAAGATTTTACATGTTGTCCCGTGTGGAGTTTTTGCCCAATTTCAGAACATACATACAATCTTTACAGTATATGACTAATGTCGATCTTTCAGCAAATCAAAGATGTCCGGAACTCATGAATAAGATTTGCAGATTACCCGAGGAAAACAACAATCTCCTTGATTCGTTTGCAAATTTTAAAACGAAAGAAAGAAAAGGAATAAAGTTGAGTCATATTAGGTATCCTCAGAAACTCGTTAAAGGACGACCACGCCGAAGTGGTGCAATTTCTACATGTGAAAAAAGAAAAACAAATATAAAGCTTTAGTGTCTAGTTCTAGGCTCTACTCCCTTCCCTTAAATTCGATACTTTCCCTCCTGCCCCTTTAAAGGGTCTCCATCTAAAAAAAAAAAAAAATGAAGTTTACTGCGATCAGAGGAAGCAGAACAACTGAAACAGATCGCTCAAACTTTTAGCGAAGTGTATCATGAATGACATTGGTGTAGGTGAATACTCATGACGTAACATTGTGACGCTTCTGTTATTACAGCAAATGACGTCACAGGCCTACGTAAAATAATGGTGATTTTTCATGTATCACAGGTATGATTCCAAATCAACTGACGTCATGAAATTCAGACTGTCATAGTTCCATTGTACTTCTTCTTCGAGTTGGCTATAATTTTCCATGTTTTTGATGTTGTTGTTGTTGTTGTTTCGGAGCTGCATCGAATATCAAACTTCGCATAGAGTAAATTTTCATTCATGTATGTATACCATATCGTAATCGTTGAGATTGTTTCGCCGCTGATGTTGCTACAGCTGTAGCCAATGTTGTGTGAGTTGTTGACTAGTTTTATTCTTTCCCCTTGGACTGTCCTTCTCATCTTAACTTCATCCCATGATGATAATAATAATAATAATAAAAAGGGGGGAGGAATAATCCACTCAGGCCCGAACCAGCAAGGAATATATTGGTTCTCGACTCACCGTCCCATATTATGCACTCACACGTAGAGGCACCGCAGCCCCATCCCTACCCCCGTTCGGTTTGGTTATGGAATTAATATACGTGTGAAGGAATTTTCACTCAACCTGTCACTAACAATCAGGCGGGCTGGATATAACGGTGTCGGTATGCAGGCGCGGAGCTTATATATAATGTATACATTATAGAAGCGGTGCCGGGGTTCGCTTATTTTCGGCGAGTTCGTGCTGGTATAGTCTTAACCCTTTCCATACCATCAACTCAAAAGTAGCATTGATATCGCATACGAACAGGTTTCCGATGGCAATGGAAGAGTTAAACCAAGCCAAGTCGGTTATTTCGTTTCGTTGTGACGGGGACAGTGGTGGGGGTAGGGGTTTCGGAGGGGGTGAGTGAAGAAAGTGGTTGCCTACTTAATTAAAGATTCCATATAGGTATGTTTCGGTCGTATAAAGGATGAAGTAAATCAGGAGTAATCGCTTGACATTACCCAACAGACGTATATTGAATATCTTCTCCGATTAACTTTGTTTTGTTTTGTTTTGTTTTGTTTTTTACAAGCAAACGTTATAATAGCTATAAAGTGGGAAAAGCAAGAACCTTTAAGAAATAAAGATGTTATATCTGCTAGATTATTAGGGGTTTAGCATGCTTTGTTTTCAAAATTTGGATTACAAAAGTGCAAGTGATAAAAAAAAATAGAACAGAATTTGAGCAATGAGTAATGTAAAAAAAAAAAAAATCTTTAAAATTGTGCCCTAAACTAAACTGCCTCACAAGTAAATATGCTCATCATCCATTCTGCACTTTGGTATTTAGCATTTGAACGAGCGGTAATGTTACAAGTCTGCAATGAACAGCATTACGTCATTTTAACCTATTCCCTACAGGTACATGAACAATACTCTGCTTGTCTTTATGGAGATTTTGGAATTTATTAGTCAACGAGTTAAAGAATAGGTACATGCGAAGGACTGCACTTCGGTTTCAGAAAAGTATGTATACGTATATTCAAAGTATATGACTAGCTTATTCAAAACACCGCACATGTTCTGTGGCATGTATGATCTTATTTCGCGTGTTTTCCTTCTTTTTTTCATCTCTTTTCCCTTAACCAGTGCTGATTGATTAGCCCTATCGGTACTGACAGTCTGTTTGCACAATATCAATGATGTTCTTTTATGCTTGTGGTTCGAAAATGATATTCGAAAGCGATAGTATACAACCACTCAAACGCACTGTCCTGCCGAGCTGAACTTCGTGGTTTTGTTCGCGCATTGAGGGGGGGGGGGGGGGGGGTAGAGGTTCTCGGTGTTGCCCGGAGACACCGCTCCTTTAAGGAAAAAGAAGAAACGAAGAAAAAAAAAAGAAGAAGGAGAAGGTGTTAACGCACTATCGGTGGCAGTAGTCCCGGCTAGGATCTTAATTGGAATTCAAGATCCTGCCACTTTTGCTCAATGTGGCGATTACCCTTCGCGTTGCTCCATTCCCTCATATGACTGGAAGTTTGATGTTTTTAGGGAGGGGAGATGGGAGAAAAGGAAAGGGGGGACCGAGTACAGTAGAAGCAAATGATTTTGCGAACATGTAGTCTAAGGAGCGAATAATGTGCGCATTTTTCGAGTATGGTAACTTCGGCCGTGTCAAAAGACCACTAAAAAATTATATGCATTATGTATTTGACCCTGTGTTATATCAGCATCTTTAGTACATTCTGATAAAGTCTTTACGTACAGAGGGTCTTGCACTTTTTTGAAGTGTGGAATCTAAATACTTTCGGCGTTTACAAAAACACTTCCATATAAATCCGGAGTGTTGTTTGTAAATTTATTATGCCTGTGTCGGGGTATTCGTATTTTTTGATATCTTCACGAAGTATGAAAAAGAAATAGATATCGATGAGATGAATAAATCTATATTTCAGTGTATTTGAAAGAAAGGTAGTATCCTTTTGTTGTTGTTGTTGTTGTTGTTGTTGCTGTTGCTTTTGGTTCGCTTGTTTTCATCTTAATCAATTATTTATTAGTTTTTGGTTGGGGAATCCATGTTGATTCCGATAAAGAGGAAGAACAACATGATTCACAGCTTCTTTTCACCAACCGACGGTAATCCTCCATGAATGTCCCCGTTTTTTTTTTTTTTTGTTTTTTTTTTTCATTTTGGTAATCATTTCTTCTTGGAGAAGTTTTGGAAATCTGTTAATGCAAGAATGACATCCAAATTTATTGAAAGGAATGGAATGTGAACGTGTGATCATAAATTATAGATATTAATCTGATATCTTACCATCTGTTTGGTTATGGTCGGCTGCTTCAGCTACGGGCTGAGGACTGGGGAATCCCCACCTAAATAATTTACAAAGGACAGCGAATACAGATTAAGTAAAAACAAAAAAACAAAAACACCAAGGGAGACGTCAGGTAGTGATTTATCCCTTTCTACTCTCTCTCTCTCTCTCTCTCTCTCTTCTCTTTCTCTCTTCTCTTTCATTTTCTCTCTGTCTCCTATTTCTCTTTCTCTTCCATCTGTACTTTCACTTTCTCTCTCTCTCCTTTTTTTCTATAACTATTTCTATGGGTTATCGTTTGTGTTTGAGCGAACTGGTGTGATACTACATGAACGACTGAATCAATAATGGAGGAATCAAAAATTAACTTGACGTCTTATCGGATGGATATCAACGATATCCTTCTTCATGATCTTCTTGTTTTCAAGACGCATTAACAATAGATAATTTTGTATCAACAGAATGGTATAAAGATGGGCAGAGTTACATTTCTAAGTTTTGCCTGTAGAGAATTCCGTTTGCATATTACAATACACCTAAGGTATACCGGGGAAATCGTTTTTGATGCAAATAAGTGCGCAAAACTAAATGCTTCTCACTTCCCCATATTTTACCTCATGGGTGTACTTCATCGAAATGAACCCACCTCCAATTACTTACTTTTGCATTCCCAGAAAACAATCACTCTCTAATTGTCGATGAGACACATTCTTTTGTAATCACAATCAACAGTTTGCCTTGATAATCATTTTCTCATATTCTTTCGTTTACCTTTTTTTTTTTTGATACTTTTTCTCTGCATCTGCTGAAATAATATGTTCTTGCTCCGCTGAAACTCACGATGTCCTAGAAATTCCTACGAAAAAATGATCTTTCCTGGATTTAACTTTCTGAGCAGTAGCAACCAGTTTCATTAGCCTAATTTTGAGCTCTCCAAGCAGGAAAACCCTCAATAAGCTGTTGTTTACTTTTGCACAATACAGATACAAAAAAAAAACCAAGATACATTCCGAATTGTACACTTTCTCCGTATACGCATTAACACCAAAGGAATCAGAATGAGTTGTCTTAATAGTGTCGGTTGCTCTTCGTAGAAGTATCTTATTGCTTCACAAGATATGACTATGACCTGGCCAACATCATGACTCAAACGGGAACTTTCTTCCTTACAGTTCCTCTGAGCTTCCGCGGAAAAGATTTATAAGACTGACCACCGGAAATGCAAAAGTCTGCGTCACACCGCTTTGATTAAATAAACCTACTGGCATACGGCTACAGTACATGATTCGAAATTCCTTGAATTTCAGCTTTTCGTGACGAGCGGTTGTGCAATCCTTCCTTTTTGTTAAGAGATCCGGAGTACATTTTCGGGTATTGCAAAAAACAATCGTGAGAGAGAACGGTTCGCTCTGATGTGACTGGTTGATCATTCCTAAATTTTCAAATGATTTGAACGCAACATTGATAAAAGAACAAAATTCTTTCAACACCTTAACTTTAAACATACAAGCAGCTTCACATAGGGATTTTGGTATACCGAAGTTTATGATTGTTACAAATATGACTACAAATATATTTGACTCCAGAATATCATTATGTCTCAAGTTTGATGTCATATACCATTTTTATTACATCAACTTCAACACAAGTTCACTTCATGGAACTTCATCTCTTATTCGAGAACACTATCTTCTTGGTAATCCACTATGGCGGCCACGAACTTGATGAGGCGAAACGCTAGGATTGAGACCATCCTCTGTTCATGACCCCTCCTTCGTTTTAACGGAAAAAACTCACAGACAGACACACAGACACACACAGACACACACACACCCACACAACGCTTTTTGCATATTATAACTGCCTGCATCTTCGTCATCGGATCCTATTCAAGGTGTCCTTGGCCATCCAACGCAAACGGACATTAGTTCCCCAGCTAGTGATTTCACGCTCTAATTTTAGTCCCTTGTGTTCATCATTTGTTTTATACCTCTCTATTATCAGTCACACTATGGAACTAAACCCAGCCCCCCCCCCTTCCTTTACAGTCCCTTCCGCCCCTTCCCCTGTTTCCTCCAACACAACGTCATCATTTCATCCCCCATCTCTGGAATATTTTGGAAGGGGGTCTGCAGTGCGCCACCCTAGACGGCGGGAGGAGACGCCATCTTCATGGGTTTGACAGTTTGAAATTAAATCAAATCTATTCCTGATGGCAGGGACGAAATTCCCATTTTCATCTGGCGAGAGCCGTTGCATGAATTTGCCGGTCGGTTGTCCACGTTCATTTTTGTCCCGTGGCCTTGCAAAAAAAAAAGAAGAAAAAGAAATAGCTGCAGAGGGAAGAGGGAAGTCAACCCACAAGGATGATATTATGGAAAACGCATTTTTCGCCTCCGCTCCTTCGCAGCATTGGATATGCATCGGTACTCCCTAAACGAAAGCATATCCCCAAATGAATATGACTTGATTTTTCTTCCAACTTCTGTGACAATTCAAATATTGCGATTGAACATACAGCATAATGGTGACTTGACGGTAAATTTCAGCAGGTAGGATTTGATTTTATCAATTCCTATGAAAGAGGTCTAAATGTCCTCTAACATGAAAAGAAAAAAAAAACAAAGAAAACTGAAGTTTGACCAGGGGTAAAAGTGAATATAACAGTGATACCAATACTGCCTAAAGCAGTCACAGTAAAAAAAAATCCATAAATATTCTACTAATAATCATTCATAATTAGACATGAGGGTATATATCAATGGAAATCAACATTATGATTAATTGGTAATTTGAGAGCATCGCGGAATGACCTTTTAACCTACATGTATGACGACAATTAATGAGAATTACTTTTTAAACAAAATTTTAGTGTTTTACCAGTGATTTACAGACCCTATTCGCCGTTAATGTATGGCACTCTTAGAGACACCTCAAAACTGGAATCACTTTCTTTTCAGCTTTCAGCTTTAGTTTTCTGGAGGCAAGTTTAGTTGTTAGTTTATTTGTCTTCTTTTGGGGTACTTTTTGCGGTTGGATCTCGCAATAAACAGAGCTACATCATCAGGAATTTGTTTTTCTAAGTATCAGAATAGAATACTCGCCCATTTTCTCGTTTTCATCTAGCCTTTGTGCCGACTTATCTGTAAAAATTCGTTGATTCCTTAATTTCCTTTCTTTTAGACCAAAACAACAAACAACAAAAATCCTCTTGTCTTAAATATAACATGTTGTCCCATTCACTTTTGTCCATCTATTTATTACAAGCCCGTTATCTTTAACATTTTGTCAATCTAACTATCTATTCATTTCCTGTGGTATCTGCTTCTGCCAAGAAGGTGATAAGAACGAATGCAGGGCTATCCAAGTCTTTCTAAGAGAGATACAATAAAAATTATACTACCTGACAGAAGAATGTGAAAGTCCCTATCACAATATTGGAAATAATTCCTACCCAATTGAGATACATGCAATATGCAAACATCTTCGTGGCATAAAATTGATGTGTGAATTTTGACAGCAATGCGAATGTAGATTACGGATTGTGCTATTCTATTGAACATTCTATATATTGCTGCAACTCGCCATACCTAGCTGGATAATATTGTAAGGGCTGGAAATTGGAGACTTATATCTTGTAAGGACATAAAGTGGCATAATTAATTTCAACGCTTTAAGAGAAAGATTTCAATTTGATCAAAAGAAACAGAAAGACAGATATGCAAAATTTTACGCTTCCTCACAGGACCATGAAATGAACAGATGAACTATAGAGGAAGGTTAACAAAAACGCTACTGGCATGAATTTTAACGAGTGATTCGTTATGCGTGCAGAGTTTTGTGGTTTGGGCGGGAAAGACTCATTTTTAATGGTGGCAGGTTTCGTACGCAAGTCATTGTACTGACAAAATTTGGTGCGTGTGTGTGTGTGCGTGTTTTGTGTGTGTTGTGTCATGTGTGTTAGGAGTAGAGAGGAAAAGTATTACATCGGTTCAATTGAATTCTTAATGCCCCCGTGGATACGAACTGGTTAAGGTAATATATACTTCCTTAGCAAACGTCCCCTGGCCGAATTCTTCGCATTAAGTAGCACTTTACGGAACTCACCATTCGACTTGTTTCAGAAAGTGGGCCCAAATCTTCATGACCGACTTTCCCTTTCTCCCCCTCCAAAGTCGAGTCACGGTTAACCACTCATGGTTTTACCATAGTCCGTAAATAACTCCATAATTTGAGTTCCACTGGGGATGAATGCCGTTGTCGCTTCTTCCCGTCTCTTCGTTGGCGGGGACAACAACAAAAAGTCTTTCAGAACGAAATGAAAGTGGACGACAGCCCGTGTAGGCAACTCTCTCAGGCAGATTAATTTCATGTAATAACGAGTCCGGAAAAGTTCACGAGAAAATCATTCGAAGAGAAGGAGCGTAAGTACGTCGGCGCACGTGTTCGCCGACGAATAGTTATGATGGATTGTTTGTCTCCTTTTCTCCTTCTTCTTCTCCTTCTCCTTCTTCTGTTTCTTTCTTCTCTTCTTGCTCCTTCCCTCCTTCCGTCTCCTCTTCTCCTTCCAGTCTACTCTCCTTCTTTTTTTAGTCTTCTCGTCCTTTGAGGAATTGCTATACAGTTCGGAGAATGTAGAATGATGGTGGATACAAACTCCCAGAAATTTGGTTTCCGAGAGGGCTGACAACAAACTTGTGTATAGAAAATTGTTCCAGGCGGGACAGCGAGAGTTGCAGCTGCCTAGCACAAGTCGCCGGGGCCAGAAACTCGCGCGGGGGAGGGCGGGGGGAAAAAAGAAGAAAGGAGGTCGTCCGTATGTTGGCAGGTGGGTACGTGATGAAAGTTTGGCGCGGACTACAGCGCATGCGCGCTACCGGGATGGTCATAATACTAGATCAAGATTGGTAGTGGATGAGGGAGGATGTGGAGGGGAGGGGTGGGAGGAGGGGAGGGAGGAGGGGATGAGTGGATGGGATGGAATGGAGAGGATTTACGACATTAGATGTCTCCTCTTCCATGTCATGTTTAGTTGCCTGGCTGGTGTACTTGGAGGTCACTGTGGCGGCCGCAGTGGAGGCACCATCAGAGAAGGACGCTCTTCAAATGAAATGCAAAGTTATTGGTCATTCTGTTACGCCAGCTTCAGTTAATAGACTCGTCTTCTGAATCTCTGCCCATCGCACAGCGAATGAAATACGCTAAATACGGTAAATAATAATAAATATGATAATATTTATATTTGTAAAGCGCAAAACTTATAGACATTCTGCGCTGCAAAGGCTTTTGATGTATTTGATAATAATAGACAGTTGAATTAAAAGATGTGTTTTGAGTCGTCATTTCAAGATTGCTACAGTTGGGGATTTCCTGACTGCTAATGGTATATAGGTCATTCCACAGTTTGGGAGCTGCACAGGCAAATGCTCGGTCTCCCAATGTTATTTTTGTTTTGAGTTATGGAATCAAATCAAGATTTGGAATTCAATTCAATTCAATTAAATACCAATATACTGCTTAATTTATCTAAGTTATCTATTTACAAATAACATATTACAAAGAAAATTACCAAGCTTCAGTTAACAGATGTGTCTTCTGAATCTTTGTCCATTTTAAAGCTTATAGATATCCGTAATATACCACTGCAATACTAAAGTGCAATCTAAATTTCTTAATTTACCAATTTATCATTTACCAAATTTGATACCAACAAATCTAAGGGATCGTAGATCTGAAAAGAATAAAGAGACACAGTCAGAGATATACCTTCAGGTTATTCATATGCCACGTGAAATGATTGTCCTTCACGGTTTTTCATTCGTTGATAAACGCATTATATTGTCTGATTACATCCAAGTGAAATACATGAGCTAAGTGTATATACCGATGTGCCTATCTGAATGATAATGGAAATCGGGAATTCCCTCGCTTTTTCGGGCAATCCGCAATATCGCAAAGATAATGCAACGTCACCATGCCGACATGTGATCACATGATATACGTAAGGCTGGCGTTAAATTTCATGAAATTCTGGGAATGTTCATTCGTAAACATCAGATCCCCAATTAAACTGATTGTTAAACCTAGGTGTCGGTTAATTCCGGTCTGTCTATCTCTTCTACTAACAGAACGAATATTGTCGTCCTTGGTGGGCAGTTTACCATGATGAACGATTGAAAGTGATTTTGAGAGAGATTCAAATTCACGTCATGTTACATCTTTCGCATCTAGGGGCAGAATAATTCATTCAATTGAGCATTCGTTATTCAACAAGGTCATATATGTTCAGACGCCGAAGAGTAGTCAAACCAGAACATCCAAAATGAAGTAATTCCATATCTACCAGAGATAGGCTGTGAATAAATTATGTTTACGTTGAGGAAAGCATGCAACGACAATTGATAATGACAATGTCAGGTGGTATGTTTTATATTGGACGTCAGATGATACACCTATACGCACACATACACACACGCACACACACACATACACTCAATCACATACTAATACATAATTTTACACACACATACATTCATAAGCCTATGCACAACCAAAGGAACACACACACACACATTCATGAACCTATACAAAACCAAAGGAACACACACTCACACACACTGACACACACACACACGCACGCACACACACACACACACACACACACGAAATCGCCTATCGTTTGGAGTCTACAATCGGTAAGGTACACACGGTAATAAAATGCAAACAAAACTCCACCATCCCTCCACCGCACCAACGCGCTCTCAGCCTCCCAGGTACCATTTTGGTCGGCCCGTTTGTACCCCACTGATATCTGTCAGTTTATTCTTCTCTTTGTATATTTCTCAATTCCTCTATCCTCTCTCTATCTATCTGTCCGTCTGTAAAGCCCCCCCCCCCCCCCCCATCCCCCGTCTTTTTCTCTTTATGTATATCTCTAGATCCCGTTGTACTGTGCAAAACCCTTGACTCGCCGATACACTTTGGCTTCCGGCATGTTATAGCTATGTGTGTGTTTGTGTGTGCATGAAAAGCACTCCCACGTTCGTGCAATACCGGTCTAGGTGCCTCACCTGTGGTATCAAACGCATACCAGTACACATTACCCATACACTCGCGAATGCTGATATACGTCATATCATATGACAATCCATATGCCTTGATATCGGCGCTGTACCAAAATAGCATCGAAATAAAATTCTCCGTGGAATAAAGAAATGCCGTTAATATCAAAATTTTAAAAAAGCATTAGCCTTGGGAATGAAAATGATACTATAATCTTGTATTAACTGACACCTCTTCTTATTGAGGGGGTTGGTGCATTTTACGCTTTCCTACTTCCAGTCTAATCAAATGCTTTTTTGCAAGAGTCTCTCTTCAACCTTTCTTCGCTTTTGTTGTTGTTTGTTTCACATTATTTAATAGTTTGTCCTCTGTCTGTCTGTCTATCTCTCGTTCAATCAATCTATCAAAGTTACCCACTCATTTCTCCCCCCCCCCCCCCTCTCTCTCTCTTTCGGTTTTTCTCTATCTATCTATCTCTTCCTCTTAATGTTTCTATCATTACTCATCTTTATTTATGTCACCTTGTTCATCCTTCACAATAAGAAGAGGTTAGTTTTGATAGGTGCAGCTGACACTACACTTAGCTCCAAACGAAGACTATCAGCCAATCGGTATTGCGACCTCAAGTTCTGCACTCAATATTTCCGACAGACTATTTCTGCTCTGAATGGGAATGGCCTAAATGAATCGTTATAATTCTATACTGTCTTTTTTATGCTCGTGTACTAAACAGTATTGCTCAAAGTAACACCAACCTCTCCCCCCCCCCTTTCTCCTCAATTCGCCCACACGTTTCTTCCTCATTCTGTGAAAGACTGATCTTCCTTGCTTAAATAGTACTGTCACGCCCTTAGCGGTGCACCTATAGACTAATTCAGTTTATGTACTGTTTTATAGTAATTTCTAACTTCTGGGCTTCAAGTATGATTAACAAAAGGTAGTAAGGCACCTGGCTGATTGCATAACCAATTGAAAATATCTTTGATCTTTTTTGGAAGCCCTGCAGTTATGACCACCATAAGTTACAGTGCTCTGAAGTCGGATTCATATATTCCTTTGCTACGTTAAACGAATGTTGTACTTCTGGATTAAAATTATTCATTTGTTCGAAGGTTATATAACTGTTTCTTGAACCCCCAGAAACATTTCATGGATTGTTAGCGGTCAATTACCCAAGGAACGTTAAATAACATAATCACGAAATTGTGTATGTCCAGTATGAGATCGCACGCGCCTGTTCTGACCTGTTGCGCTCTTCTCTTCAGCAAGGTGCATTACACAAGGCGTGGAGCTCGCGCGCACTTTGCACGGGTAACGATAACGAAAGGAGTGGGATGCGATTATATTCTTCCCCCACGAGAAAAGAACAAGAAAACAATCACTACAGACAATCTAAATAAGTTTGCTGGAAAGAGAACTGATGGCCCTACCTTATCCATATTGGGCGTGTTCGGAGCCTGCACTGTAAGATTGGGTATTTTCCCGTTACTTCGTCGATCGACCCCCATCCTGCTGCAAACTCGACAGAGCGAGCGGCATGTCCAGCACCCCCGTAGCGGAGGGATGGGAGCGCTATATCCGGCCGACTTTCCAACAACGCGGACAAAAAGAGCAACAGGGGGCCCGGAACGAAAGACACGGAAAGAGGGGTAATATCTCTCGATTTCACGGGGTAAACCAGGCACCCAAGCGGTATGAATCCAGGTTAATCCACTCCACGCTAACTTTGTCCACAGATCCGTACGGGGAGAGACTATAACGAGAAAGTGAAAAAGGGGCGTCTCTCACTGCTGTCGTCTACCGAATACTCAGCGAGCGAATTATCGCCACCCGTGAGACCCGCTCCATAAACTAACTCCAATCAGGCGCTAGTGGCCGCACGGTAGTATGCATTCTCGCTTGGAGCGTTCTGCTACGTTAATACAATTCGTTTTCCAGTCATGCCCCTCACCCGACGAACCCAAACAAACGAACTCATTCGTTACACATGCGTCAAGTTCTCTGTCTTTTTTTTTTAAGTGGAGTGGGAGTGGGTTGGGAGGGAGAGAAAGGGAATGGGCAAAATTGTTATATTGCCGTGTCGGTTTTCGACACACTCACACAGCTCGTGTAACAGCTGTACCTGGGTTTGTGTTATCATCTAAGCCTACATGTAAATTCGGTGTCTCTTTGGGGGGAGGTTGTTTTTTGCGGCGGTGAGATGATTTTTAACTTCACGTGTTTCGTCCATCATTGCAGCAAGAGCTCGGCGGCAGGTATTAATTATTCCCGTGGTCGCATTTTTTCACCCATTGTGTAGGGAAGCGATACAAAATGGGTGCATTCAACATTTTGACACGTCGAGACGCTCAGAGGCAAGCCAGACTGAGGGTTTGCCATACAATTAAAGGGGAAGTCCAGGCGATTTTCATAATTTCACATCATGTAGTACATAAATCGACAGCTCTGTGTTAAAGAGTTGTGGAATTAAATGGGGTTCTTGAGCAGAGAAACCAAATAGATACTCTGAAAATCCAAAACAAATTACATTGAACAAGGTAGAAGCTTTAGCAAAGGAATGCATGAGTGGGGTCTCACCATAATAATGCTAAGAGGTTCAAATATTTTAGAAATGCATCAGCGCAATTCCATTACAGTTCCGTTTGCTTAACATGGCCATCTGTGCAGAATATATGCATGCTTTCTTCTTTTGTTCTGCTTCCTTGAGCACCCAATCCTGCATTCTTATGGTGAAGCTGCTATGTCATCATCCGTGTTCGTTGTGATTTGTTATAAATATTGAAAATATTCGTATTCCTTATCCCAATCACTGTAAATTCTGAGACACTGTAACCAGTATAAAGAATTTATAGCTGTTTCGACGATGTGCATTTTTCTTCCATTAGTGTATTGCATATTTTATATTAATGTCAAGAAAAACCAGCAGAACTTTATTGTGTCGTCACAAATTTGCATTTAACAACAGAGAGAAGGAGAAAGAAAAAGAGAAAGAGAACGACAAAGAAGCAGCAGCAGCAGCAACAACAACAACAACAACAACAACAACAACAACAACAACAACAAAACCAATAGAAAGGATTCCTCTGAGAGTACGAACAACACTCAAATCTATTCCGGCCACGCCATACTGACCTGGCGCTTTTATCCCGTGAAGATAGATATGATGGATAGCCGTTACTTCCAAATAAGATCCATAATATACCAGCTAATCGATATTTCGTTGTTATTTTTTAGCAGCGGGTGAAAGGACCGGCCATTATTCATCCAAGTATTATCTGGGTTCAGGGCCGTGGACGATTGTAAGAGGCGTTGAAAGCGTTTAATAACCTTCGTACGTTTCCCCCACCCCCCGCCTTCCCGCATCTCTCACTGTTATGTGTTTTCCTAATTGTTTTGTACTTTTTCCAGCCTGGCCGGACTTTTATATCCCCCTCAAGGCCATTGCGATAAACATCTGATCGTGTTTTCCATAAACGCAGCTTCTATCTAAAGGAATGCCGCGCGTTGTTGCAGCCTTGCTGGTCGCAAATTTAACTTACTCTAAAATAAGAAATAAATAAAAATGAAAACAACAACAACAACAACACACACACACACACATATATATATATATGTATATATACATATATATATGTTTATACATATATGTTTATATATAAATATGTATATGTATATGTTTATACATATATGTTTATTTATATACATATATATATATATATATATATATATATATATATATATATATATAATATAAATATATATGTATTATACGTATCTATCTCTATCTATTCACACATGAATAAATACATTTATCTGTGAAGAGCATCGTACGTATATTAAAGCGTGTTTGGGTGCCGGTATACACGCTGTAGACAGACAGACTTTACGCAGACATACAGAAATAAGTAGAGAGATATATAATGCAGGCATATATATGTAATTATATGTCTGACTGTCATTCTCAATCAGCCGGTGTATGTTCCATATATTGATGTATCTGCCCCCTTGCGATCAAAGTGGATCCGAGCAGAGTGCACGGAACGGATTACTTCTCGTGACAGGTGGATGGATACGGCGTCCAACCAAGAGAGAGTTTCCTCAACCACCCCACCCCACCCCACACTCTTCCCCTCCCCTATTCCTTGTGGAGTCGACTCTAGACAACACTAAATCTAACTCTCTGACGAACACTCTTAACACTCTAAAGTTCTTTATGAAAAAAATGAAGGAAAGGAAACAAAACGAGGGTGTGGCTTGTACTCCTGGCAAATAATAATGGCGCATTTCTTTGGTTCAGACTTTACACCATTGCACACCTCAATTTTCAGGAAGGAGATCAGGGGACATCTCTTTGTATTACCCATTACCAGAGAACACTTCTTGTAGATACGGATGCACATTAACAACAGACGAAATGTGAAATATTTGTGGCTAAGTTTTATGCAACGCAACTAGAGTTTGAGTACCACGTTGTTGAATTCTTTTTTGTCTGTCCTGATTTAAGGTTTCTTATAACGCCTAGCTTTTGTCACATCTAAGAAAGCATTGAGTAGCATCACTTGTTATCACTGGAAATAAAAAGGCACACGCGTGCGCCCACACACACACACACACACAAACGCATCCCACGAGAGGCGATCCTCCTTTACTGTGCAAGCTGGCGCGTTAACATTAATGACTTTCATTACGGAGCCGGAATTATCGACGGCTGCCACGATATGTGGCTTGTATCAACCAGTCCCTTATTTATTTGATTATCCGCGACATTGAAGGATAATCTCTACCATTTTTCACGCCAAACAATAATTACACATGCACATGTCGATCTGGCTCAATGTCGAAGGTCGCACTCCAAGAGGAGGGGGAGAAGGAGGAGGAGGAGGGGAGAGGGGGGGTGAGGACATTACGACGGTAGAGTGGGGAAGAATGATTGGGAGGGTGGGGAGCTGGATGTATGAGCTGTGTGGATATAAGGGGTGTCATATGTTACAAGGGAAGCTGTTCTCCGTTAATCTCCACGAGGTGAAATGCAGGGCACATCTACTGCTCGTTGAGAATACATGTATTTTATTTTTTCAAGTTGTTGTGGTGGCGCCTGTTGGATTGGCAGTGACGTATGTCAACCTTGGTAGGGGGATGGTCGTCACTTCCAAAGTGTATATATATATATATATATATATATATATATATATATATATATATATATATATATACATATACATACTTCAGCACATGTGTATACATGTGCAGTCATAAACGCGTAAAAGCAAATGAAACAACCTTGTTGTAAACTACTTGGCCTTTCCTTTTCTTGCGTCTTCGTAACCTACCAAATCAAATCAATTTGACTTTTGTTAAAATACATTTGTACGTTCTGGAGGATCAACCTTATGTAATTTAAAGAAGCACACTAAATGAATTTCGAAATGTTATTTGCTTGCTCACTTTAACTTCAGATCTCAAATGTCCAAATATTTGAGAAATGCAACGTCTAATTGGGTCTTGCAAAATGAGAAGGAAAAAAATAAATGCTGTGCATCTTCCTGGCAGAATATTGATAAAGATACAACACTTTGGCAGAGTTATGTCATCAAATATGACACGTGACCCTGGGTAGCACGTAACACCATAGATCAGTATCATTTTGCTCCGTGGGGCCTGTCGTTTATTACGGGCAGCGCTGATGAAGACCTGCTAACTGCCTAGACAAGGCCGTTTAAGCCTAAATACCCAGATGGCGCCAAAACGACAATGACACAAGGGAAATGATGGTGATCGTGCTACTAAGGCCCAACCAAGGATCGACGATATCATACTTTAAAAGAGAAGTAATTATTTTGCTGGTGTGTTTGTTTGTTTCTTCAGATCGCCAATTTTTCTCTGCAATCTATTCAATGTTGTCTTGTCGATGCTTTGTGGTCGTTTGGGCTTTGTGCTGTTGTTGTTGTTGTCATTAAGGGTTTATAGAGCCCATGAACTGGAAAGGTTAGTTTATCTTATTCTGTAAACGGAATTCGTTGGAGGGCGTCGACTTCTTTAAAAGAATTATTTTATTATGTTTCTATTGTCAAACGCAAGCGTAAAGACCATTTCTTTTATAATGCATTTTTTAATTCAGATCTCGAATTTATAGGATCTTAAAACAAGAATTAATGTTGTACTCTTAAGGTTCATTGAGACCACTTATAGATTTCCCAGAAAAGAATCAACGTTTACGTTTGTTGCGGAATATTCCCGCCATTATACAAATGCAAAATATTATGAATATTCCTCTCCAGAATTAAAAAAAAAAAGTTCATAGGTAGGACTGATTTGGAAATGGATTTTTAGTCTTATCTTTCAAGTGAATATGTCTATCTTTATTACATGTGCATTGCAATCTTTCCGTCATTCAGAGTCTTCTCGATTTAGTTCATGCGTCATTCCGCAGTCCCTTTGCTTTGTTTTTTTTTTTCCCTCAAAAGCATTTAAAGAATTATAAGCAGTTGAGTTTAATCAGGAATTGATGGTTCTGGCTGTGCAATGCTATGCAATCGAGGAATTATGATGATAATCTACTATTTTGGAATCAGAATTCAACAGTGATGGATCGGCTGCGTGCCCGCCGCCAGCCCAGTGCAAATTCGTCTGCACCTCTTGCACAAATATTCCCCTTCCACCCAGAGCTCGAGTTTTCGTTGCTTTCTTCCACATGCAGCCGCAGTAGCAGCAGCAGCAGCAGAAAGCGACGGCAAAAAAGAGCAGCACAAAAAGTCATAGCGCTGCAATCCCATCGAAAATTTGACGGCGTTGATTGACAATACTGTCGTTGCCTAGCAACTGTGTCCACCGATGCAGAACTCGGTGGCCCCCTTGGATTACGGGACATCTCTAGTGCATGCAATCATGCCCTTTTCTAGGCATGAGAGGATAGATAGGGGGGAGGGGGGGGGGAGTTGATGGCAGGAGAAAATCTTGAAATCTATATCCCGTAATTAGTAATTATAGCTTACCAAATGCACGCTGGCCGAGATCGTCAAGGACGATCTCGCAAGGGTAATGTGGCAAACAGTCTGTCAGTGCGAGGGAATTTCATATGGTCGAGTTTAGGACGAATGACGCGATTTCATCTCTGATTGAGATTTCCTTACACACTCATGTTTTTGTTGCTGTTGTTGTCTGTTACTCAATTCCAGAAAGTGATATATTTATTTTCCTGACATTCAGACAGTTTTAGGTTCGATCTCACATTGAAGTAATATGAAAACGTTAGACGCCAAGCAGTGGTTCAGTTTGGAATTCTTGACTCCCGACCACAACGTCTGAGCACAACGTCAAACATGGTTTTTTAAAAAAGAGCTATACTAAGATTATGCAATTAAATCTATCCAATTACTCTCTTCCACTCTACCCATGAGACTATTTCGACCGGGCCCCTGGCAACTATAGCCTGCTAATAATTTCAGCATTAATCGACTCTCCCTACCACTTATTGCGTGTCAGTATCAGACGCGAATTAGTTCAAATTTGACCTCAGAATTACGCATGCGTAAAATTGGGCGCGGGATTTGTCATCAAACGGCAAGCGAATCTCCTTCCTAAGAGAGAGAGAGAGAGAGAGCGAGGAGAGAGAGGGGGAGAGAGAGGCCATGGTCAAATTTGAACACTTCGGGGAATGATCACCCATGTTGAAATATAGTCGGATCTGTGCGACAATAACATCATCAGTTTGACTGAAAGAAATTAGCCGAGGCGATGAGTTCGTGGTATAAAAAGTAACATTAAAAAAACCCTGAAAATATGCCAGGGAAAAAGTTTTTATGTCTTTTATTCTTCTCCTGCTTTTTTTTTTTTTGTCTTCTCCTTGTTCTGTTTCTTCTTTCTAGTCATCGTGTTCTTCCTCTGTGCTTCACTACATCCCTTGTCTTCATCATTGGTATCATCACGACATCGCCACCATTATTAGTAAGAGTACCGCTTTGTAAATTTAATTCATTTAATTCATTCTTCTAATATTAGTTCACACAGAAAAATGATATGAAAAGAAATTATTGTTCTTTGTCAACGGTAAGCAAACACAAGAGTATACATAATTTTTATACAAATAATCATTTGGATGATAACTGGTCAATGTTGGTGGGGGTTGTGCAAATATAAGACAAGCTTGTTTGGTTGTAAGCCCCGAATAATCAGTGGTTGTGGTTTTCTCCTCCTCCTCCTCCTCTTCCTCTTCCTGCTCTTCTTCTTCTTCTCCTCCTTCTCCTCCTCCTCCTTCTTCTTCTTCATCAGTTTCCCTAATATTCCCCATGTTTGTTCAGTTTGTTATATTCTCATTATGTATTATATCATTTTTAAGAAAATATAGAAGGAAAAAGCTGGCTAATGAATTATACTACTGACCCTAACTTAAGAATAAAGGCAAAAGTTATGCAAATTTTACTCTAGCCTTGCAAAACAATACTATGATAATGAAGGGGCCCATCTGAAAGCAGCGTTTGAAGAATTTAATAAAATGTATCGTTATGACATAAGAAAATACCAGGCGTCTGTCTCTGGTCAATGTTACAGGAAACTGAAGACCATATATATTCGAGTGGTAACATCAAATTGATGTACGAATAAAGATGTAAGTAGATCATATTTTTCTTCATGAAGGTCCTTGAATAGAATGTATTACACTCTATGCAAACCTCTATGTCTGTGTTCCACCAGAGCTTACTCGAGGGTAAACATATATACCGTAATCATAAAATTTCAGAGATTGGATCATAAATATCATGTTATTTCCTATAAGAAAAATGTTTGTCATTACAATCTTAGTAAGCATAAATTAAGTTACCAATTTTAGGTTTGGACGCGTTCATAATTTTGTAATTTCAGAACCGTCGAGCATCGCGCATGCTAGCTGGACATGATTGACTACAAAACCTAATGTTCCTGTCATGCTTTGCCTATTTCAGCCATGCAACAGACCTAGCGCAAATCTGTCCCTTCGCTTTCATGCGGACCCCCATTACATCCGGGAGGTTTGAGAGTAGCCGTTCTGAGGACGCGGCGAGGGTGCCGCATTATCCGTTATTCTGCAACTGTCGCTTTCGATTTACACTAACCTCTCGTTTTCAATAATGTAATATCTGTTCAAAATGATCATGCGCAGTGTCGTATCTCTCTGAATGAAGAGCCCATTATATCTTTCTACCCCTTTGTACCAAAAGCACTGCCTGATAAAATATTTTAAAAAAAAGGCAAATAACATATGACTGAAGTTTGGGGAACTGAAACAACGAATTTAGACAGTGTTGGGTAGATTTCGGCAAATTGGCAGCTTTCAGTGCCAATGTTATTAGAGTCACAATATGAAGTTGATGCGCCTCTTTGCAGAGAGACTTTGCAGTCACATTAACATGACCCCAGGGGACAGAGGGGCCATACGCATAGGATCATGGGAAATATCGAGAGTTCCGATTTATCACTGGTCTCGACATTGCTCAGACACCTTGACTCGCAATTATTCTGCGACAGCATGACCATTGGCATCTCGCCTGCAATCTCGCGACTCTACGTCAAGAAAAGTGTGCGTGAAATTATTCCGGCAACAGAGGGCGTGTCACTAAACCTGAAGTGGTCAAATCTGAAGAGATAAGGGATTCATTCTTTTGCACTCATGGATTCATCGAACTTTTATTGATGGTGAGATTGACTTGCAAAGAGTTTTACAAGCGAGTAGGTATCATGTAGCTCGATCGTTTCAAGCACACACTCAGCGATGTAACTGGTGTATTGCGCTTGCGGTCAACCACAACTATTGTGACTGGCGCCAGCTTGTGATAGGCTGACGTACACGAGTACTCATGTGCTATACTAAACAGATGGTGTGTCTGATGGTATTGTCTGAAATTCTGATGGGATGTCGGAAGAAAGATTTTGCAAATATAAGGCAATGGTGCTGATAAGAATGAAATAAGGATAATAGCAGTGACGATAAAATAAAAGATTATGAAATGTTGATATTTATAACAATATTGCTAACGATAATGATGATAACAATACTGTAATCAGAAGGTTTTCAAACGTTTGTCCCTGTTCAACCTGCTTTAATATTTCAGCCATCCCCAAAAAGTAGAGGGTATAATTCGTTCAGCTATGTTATGTTTAGCCTTAATTGTAGAGCAACAGCAATGGGGTCTATATAGAAATGAATATTTGCAAGCCTGACTCTCATGGTCGTCTTGTATGGAAAATGGCAAAAAAAAAAAAAAAAACTATAAAGCTCTAGTAGTCAATTAACAGTGTCGAAATGGCCAAACTCATGATTGCATTTATATGGAAAACTACGAAGGTCTGGTAATCAATGAGTATCAAAACTGTCAAGGCAGCGAATCATGGTGATTAAGACCTCGCTCGCCAAATAATGATGCAGGGTAGGCATGGCAATGATCCAGGAAC
Organism: Diadema setosum; assembly: GCF_964275005.1. Taxonomy (NCBI): domain Eukaryota; kingdom Metazoa; phylum Echinodermata; class Echinoidea; order Diadematoida; family Diadematidae; genus Diadema; species Diadema setosum. Next base: position 32,208,500 of record NC_092701.1, read on the forward strand.
TCGATAATACGCCAACAACGCTGAACACGGTCCCCGCTTAATGGAAGACTAAATAATTTCAAGCTGATTATTTTACTTGTCTTTTATGTGAGTTTTTCATAATACGTAATAAGAGGTTCTAATACTGTGGTACAGCATTCTTACTTTAACGTCATAGTTTGACCAGGGAGGGGCTCACCTGCCTGGTTTGATGTTCAAGAAAAAAAAAGCAAAGCACAAGAAGTGTGATGTAACATTAAAAAGATGGAAACCATTGCTCAAAAATGGCAACTTGTCGATACTAATTGTTCTTCTCTCTCCTCCATCAATGTTTTCTTCCATCTCTTCCAATGTCTACCAGGATACACTGAGAATAATATCATATTGTGTTGGGAGTGACTACGAAACTCCTTTAACATCAAAACACGGTGAAATGATATTTCATGTTTTGAAAATGGAACTGTTATGGTAATTTTGACATTCAGAAATAAAACAGAGAATCAGGGCGTACGTATGGACACGCCTGTGACAACATTTTCTGAAATGTTGGTGATTAGATAATACTACTACTAATAATGAAAATAGAGACTGTAATGATGGCAATTTTGATACTAATGATGATGATGATGTTTGTAATAATGATAATAATAATAATAATAATAATAATAATAATAATAATAATAATAATAATAATAATAATAATACCAAAAATAATGATTTGCCAACAACAAGCCATCCTTTTCAGCATAAAAGTCGCATCATATAATTGTATTTCCGTTCACAGTATCCTTCTTACAATGACGTATATATTTTGAATAATTAATATGTATGTTATGTATGGTATAAATGTTTATCTGTAATTCCATTTTTGTCAGAAATGTAAATGAATAAATTAAAATTTAAAAAATAGCAATGATAAATACCATAATGATAATGATAATGATAATGATGATGATATTACTATCAATTGATAGTATCAATTGATAGTAACAATAATAATGTATTCTACTCGTAGCACATGTTACATAAGTAGTCCAATCTGCACATCACGAGTGAGTAGATGTGGGAGAAGGGCTCATTATATCTGATATAACGAAGGTTCCCAGATGCCTAAGCTACCTCAAATTGTTGAAGTCAATCGAAGGCGAGTGATACGCTGTGTAACCGTGGTGAATTTGATCATTGTATCATTGCGATGGAGAACGGGGGGGGGGGGGGGGGGATTCGAGAGGCGCAAGGCCCCAATGATGCTCGTCATTAATGGTGCGGGAGGGTGAATTGGCAACAGCGCCAACTTGTGTATCGTTGTCCTCAAACGAGGAGGCCACTCCGTCAAGGAATTCTGCGTCGGCGCGGCGTTATGTCAATGTTAACGTATGCTTCAACTATCACCGGATATTGTCAAGAACATTGTAAGTAGTTCCGGCATTGATCAGTCGGATATTGACGAGGACAAAGGTAGGCACGACCTACATCTTGGGTGTGATATTCCTGATAAAATGATGTCATTTAACCACAACGAAGGCTGCTCAGGTAACATTACCGAAAAGTGACAGTAGAAAAATATTCTGAAGGAAAGCATCCATGACCGTAAAGAGACTAGAAAATAGACACTATCCATATTGAAGCCTTAATCAATTGCTGAGGTCTGCTCCGGAAATAAGTTGGTGTATATATTACGCAACTAGGTCATTGACATTTACCAAACAGCAGCATTTCATTTCAACCAGCAAGGCTTTATAACCTTTTAGACGGAAATTACAGTAAAAGAACTTCTTTGCCGTGAATGTACCTTGCTCGGCATATTTCATTGATCTTGGAGTTGTGTTACTCTATAAGTAAAGGACATATTCACCTTCATAGACGTGTGGATTTCAATAGTGAATGCAGCATCAGTGAGAGTTTGAGGAAAATTAAACAATCCGTTCAAAAGTAATGTTTGTTTGTTTTTTTTTAATTTCTGCTTAGTCACTGCTGGATAAGAAGACTACTACAGCTTTTGATGTCACATGTATAGAAGGATATAAAGAAAATATGAAGAAAATTTAACGTATTTCCACTTTTCTCGCATGATAAAATAATTCTTGACTTGACTCTTTCAGAAGGCAGGGGGAATGATATTACCCTTAACAGACGTCAGTGACAAGTCAAGTAAATGTGTAATTTAAAAAAAAAAATGTGAAATTCTCTTTTTATTTTCCCTGTATCGTTCTACGAACGTGACACCATACACTGTAGTAGTCTTCTCATTCAGCAGTGATTGTACAGATACTCTAAAAATTCATAACTTTTGAATGGATTGTCCGATTTTCCCAAAACTTTCACTGATGTGTTCTACAAATATTGCTGCATTCACTCAATCCACATGAATATGAAGGAGGACATATCCTTCAATTACTAGATGTTCACAGGTTGTTGTTTTTTTTTTCCAATTTCCGTATATGTATGTATATATATATATATATATATATATATATATATATATATATATGCGTATATATATATTCATTTATTTATCTATTCATTTATTTATTTACTTATTTATTTACTTACTTATTTGTTTATTTATACATAGGTCCTATATAATCATATGTAATATATATCTATGTATTTAATGTTATTATGCATGGATCCATTTCTGTTGGTCTAGAATTTAATATCCTTATCATAGACGTACGAATGGATACAGATATATGTAATGATATAGAAATGAATCAACATATAGGTATATGCACGCTTGCAGTGTGGTTTCATCGATGAAAATTCCCCCACGCCGAAGATTGATCAACAGTTTTTCCCCCCATTAGAAACCATCGCAGAACTGCTTTGAGATCATAAGTGTGTAAGTGGGGGCAAGGTATCCGTTAGAAGAGTGTGTCGCTTATACTCATTTTGGTATCGTGTGTTTGCGCTGGTTAATGAGTATCCAGACGGGGTGATGAACGGAGAGAAAGAAGGAGAGAAAGAAAGAGAGAGAAAGAGAGAGAGAGTAAGAAGGAGATAGAGAGTAGAAAAAGGAGAGAAGTGGGAGGGAAGGAAAAGAGAAGAGCGCCAAATTAAGTGTCCTCTAGGCACTTTGCCGCTTCAGTGTTAAGAAAAAAAAAATGACGAGGAAAATAATCCCCTCCACGTTTTGGGTCTCTCCGTCAAGCGCAAAACGACTCATCTCCTTCCGAAAAATCATCAGCCTTGTTTTTATTTTCCTTCTTCTTCTCCTCCTCCTCCTTCTTCTTCTTCTTCTTCTTCTTCTTCTTCTTCTTCTTCTTCTTCTTCTTCTTCTTCTTCTGTTTTTACGCCCAAGGGGAACAGGAAAACAATCTTAGGTTATATATACACGCTTCCCGGTCGGAAGTTCGTTTGCTCTTATACGTTAGATATACATGTACGTGAAAGACGGAAGTGCGTGTTTCCAGGTTAGTGCTGTTTGTGAGTAGGCGAGAAGTCCACAAACGCAAGGGGCAGATACCACGGGTACAAGCAACGATACATTCGACAGAAAGCTTGTCTTGGCATCACAAATATGGCTTCGCAGACTAGAGAAATTTTGGAAGAAATTTCACTTGACTGAAAATGCTTCAAAAGCAACCAGGCTTTGTAATGTTAGAGCTGTCATCTGCAGATAGTGTACGCAGTGTACGCTGTTATAATGATAATAGTAATAGTAGTAGTAGTAGTAGTAATAATAATAATAATAATAATAATAATAATAATAATAATAATAAAAATAATAACAACAATAATAATAATGAAATCATTAATAAAAAATGATAATAATGATAATAATACTGACAATAATAATGATAATAAGACAAATGTATATCATTAACACTAATTTTGTGTATAACATTGACTATAACAGACAGCAAAATATTAATGCAAACGCTGACCTCCATCAGACAGAAAGATAGTTACGATCATAGAGATGCACAGATATACTCACATACATACAAGTAAATAGACTAAATAGACTCTCTTACACAATACATGCTTGACATAATTTTATGTTCTCCTTACTACTTTCATTAACTACTATATATTGATTTAACTTTAGACTGATTCATTATTTTTAAAGATATCATTACGGAGGGCCCCGTTGTAATTTTTTTTTTGGGACATACTGTATATGTCATTTTCACACTGCTTTGAAGTGAAAAGTCCAGGTGGATTGCATATTAAGAATGTAAAATGGCTTTAACATTAATACAATAAATCAGTAAACCAATTAAAAGAAAAAATGGCAACCACCTGTAAGCGATAATGCAGTACACGAGAAGCCAGGCATCAATGTGGTTAAGTTCATCATTGCCAAGTGCATAACCTCACTATCCCTTCTACCTACCTTTCTCCTCCCCCCCCCCTCCCCTCCAATGCTCTCCCACCCCTCCCCTCCTACCCGTCACCACAAACACTATTTTGTTTTTTCATGAATAGCGTTTGCCTCCGAAGATGCACCCTTTGTAATTGGAGGGTGCGGAAATTGGCCCCAAGCTCCCATGGTGGTCATTGCTCAACGCCTTCGGGTCGCGTGACTTTGAGGTCATGACTCTCCTCTTGCCTCTCGAGTAGAGTTCATACGAACTTGGCATTCGGTCGTTTACCACACGGAAAGGATCGTGCTGGTACTTTACAAGATATCCACTCCTTCCCTTCCTTAAGCATGTATGAATCCCTGCTTTCCATCTGAGCTGCGTACACTGATCCTAGGATGTCATCGAGCTATTCTCATGTCCATCAACTAATCATTAGTGATGTTCTTGTTTTATTTGTCTTGTCTTGTGGGTTTTTTTTCTCACCCTCTTTACGTTTAAGGTTGTAAAGTGTTGTCTACCACGTAATCCCCAACATTATAGTGTGGAGAGATGTGTGAGGGCTGCCGTTCCACTCAGATAGATACATGTGCAACGTATCTGCAAATCATGGACATACACAAACAGGCACGTACAAACATATTTGCAGTGTATATGAATATAAGCAAACACATGTACACGTATGTATGATATGTATGACATGAAATTTGCTCCTGCGACGATTCCATTGGTTCTTATTTTCTCCAGGGACATGAAGGACTTAGGGTTATGGTTAGGGTTGTGATAGGGTCTTAGGTTTAGTTTGATGTGAGGATTAGGATGTAGGTTAGGGTTATGTTGGATAATAGGATTTATATTTGGCTTAGCGTGCAGATATTTCATGGGAGCAATTGCCGCAGGAGCAAATGTCATGAAAACATTTTATACATCTATTATATAGATAAAACATGCAGTCACAAAGTAAAACGAGTTCAGATATACTCACTCTTCTCTGACCGACGCTCTTTCGCGTGGTCTGCCGAAACTTGCTCGATCTCCGTGACATCATCCTTTCCGTGGTCAACGACGTCGATCCAGACACAAAGTGTTAATTGTCACTCCCTCTTTTTGAGCAGGAGCAATCCACGCTATCGAGGCCGAGGTGCCCTTGAATTTGTGCGGGGAAACTTGCGATTTTTACCTCGGAGAGAGATAGAGGGGAAAATCTTCTGTCGCTTTGGCGGATGGCGCGGGAACACCCAGTTACGGCAGCGGTTAAGATTCCGTTCGAGTCATGCTTGATTAGCCAAATCACCGCATGACGCGCGCGAGAGACACAACCGAGAGCTTTGCTTCAAATTCAGAAGGGCTTCCAAAACCTCGTCGAAATCCACAGTTTTTACCATGAACAGGGTTTGTTGAGGAGGCGGACGGTAACATCGGTTCAAGGAAAGAGCGAACACGGCTTTCGAACAACTGGAATAATGCGGGGCACTTTTCCGCCTTTTGGCAATTCCCTCTCCATCTACGCCTTCAGACCACGATGCGTCATCCGAAACTGCACAGTTCATTAAGAGGGTTTGGGAATTCCTGCCCTTGCTCCCCTAATTATACGTCATTAAAAACTAAAATTAAGGAGAGGTGATGCCAGAAACAAGATATCATGAGTGAAAGACAATGACCCCTTGCGATGACCGCGACGACGACGACGACGAGTTCCGCAGTTCATAAAAATCCATGTCGACATAGCATCGCAGAGTGGAAGATCAGTGGAAGATGACAACCAAGGCTTTAATTGTTTTGTTCCATTAGCACTGAAAGGAATCACATTTTTTCTATTGTTTCCATCGTCTAGACGAACACCTGGAATGAACAAACATACAAATATTGATTAGGTGGCATCGAATCTACACGTACAGACAAAGACGCGATCCACTCAGTATTTCTCTGTTCTCGTTGTTGTTGTTTTTTTCTCGGCAGATAAGAAAAGGAACATTGTGAAATATCAGAGTTCTTGACGTGAATTATCAATTCAAAAGAATGTTTTGAGTGTGCGTAATACGTACCAGAGATATGGTCCCGTGCTGAGATTGTGGGCTCCTGTCCCCGTAAAAGATATTCAGTCATACAGTACGACAGGGAAAGATTAGGATTACAATCTCACCTACCAAAGCACGTGATTTCACTGTTTCGTGACGTCACAGTCAGAATGACTGATGCCGTCATACCATTTCAAAAAAAAAATCTACAAGATAATAAATTTCATTTCAAAGCAAATCTTACTCTTTCTTTTCATTTGAGAACACAAACTTGGCTTTTCAGGGCCAATGTATGAGCAATCACTTACAATTCACTATTTAACTTTCTCTTGTTACTGTAGATTATCAATTTGAAGTTCATGTATTCAGCATGAAGGTTGAGATTCTTTCCACATTTAACACTTATAGATACTCGCAAATAATGTCTGATTCCATTTCTCCAAGTACACATACATTTGGTATAAAATTCTATATATCGTAATCAGTTTTCATAATGCAAAGCATTAAAAAAATATGAACAGAAAATTATGAGACAGATGTGACAAAAGATTTTGAATGGTATGATTCTTTGTATTTGTGTATATATATGTGTGTGTGTTGTGTGTGTGTGTGTGTGCGTGTGTGTATATGTGTGTGTGCATCATTTCCTCTGGAGCTGTTTTAAATTCTACATTCTCGTTCATCTGAGAATATGAATGCAAGATGGGAAAAAGAGGTACAAAAAGATATAATTTCATTCCGTAATCGAATCTAAAGGATAATTGCGATTTTAATTCACTCTGTGAGCCTGATGGAATGTGAATCATTTCATCTTTCAGCCAATCCATGCTTTACCCCTTGGCGGAATCCGAAACAAACACTGGGCTGATTTAATTGCGGGTGTTCTCAAGAGAGCACGTACCGATAGTTCAAGTGTGTGTGCAGTGTGCAGTATGGATTTATAACAATCATCAGTGGGGAGTTCGATATCTTGCACTCAGTACCTTAAGGGTAATTGGTATGCCTCACAAAGTATTGATTTGTGAATGGCCTTGGGCTGCGCTGTAACACGCGAGGAATGACAAGACCATTCTACTTCTTTACTGTGTCCATTACACAACACAGATACTGATGTTTTGTAAAGTGTGCCAAATATAGCTTCATACCCACAAAAGCTGAAAACAACCACCGTGTTATTGGTCTATAAAGTTAAGTTTCCACTTTGCATTTGAGCAACTTTGCTATTCGAATGTAATACTTGAATTAACGGAGATGATGTAGAAATGATTCATTCAACAAGGTATAAAGGCACAAAAACACACAAATAACATTTATTAACCAGATGAGCTTGTTGAATTAAAGCAAAAATTCTCCCACGGAGATGTTGTACTTCGTGGAATGGAACGTAGAAACACATATTTTCACATAATTAAGGCCACGAAACATCAGACAGATTATCAACAACTACAATACTGAGAAAATAAAGAGAAAATTGTCACCTTCAAATTACAAAGATAAAAATTGTAGAAAAATGTAGTAAAGATAATGCACCGCAAGGTTGAATTCGACTTTACTCATATCTTTATATCACTATTGTATTCTACTATTGCGTTTCAACAAAATGCACATATCATTTTGATTTTAAGAGTCCAAATTTCGTTTCTCTGTGGGATTGGATATGATCTTAGAGAACAAACAGGTAGAATACGTCAGGTGTCCTCCATAAGCATGATAAGTGGATGAATTATTCTCATAAACATGCTTGCATCACAACTCTCCAGCGCTAAGCAGAGATTTATTCGGTGCTCGACCAACACTTCCGACGAAAAACTGCCCGCCAATGTGATTCTCGTGAATGACCCGGTTCCATAACGTCCCAGTCTTATCTAAACACGAACCCATCATTCCCTTCTCACCGACGATATTAGAAACGTGTTCAACCTTTTGTTTATGCGCGTTCGTTAGCAAGCTGGAAAAAAGGAAAATGAAAAATCGCTGAATACGTCACGTGACTTGACACATACCAGTCTGTACAGGGGTTGCGGGGTTATAAAGTAGTGCGTGCTGTACGTCTTTTCTGCGTAAAATATTGCCTCTCCACGAGGGGCGCAGGTTTCAGGCATAATGGCTTTGAAGCAGATGGCATATCAACAATGCGGAGAAAAGTGGGTATGCCGCAGTTTTTTCTGCCGTTAAAGGTTAATGGCTACCTACAAATCAAAGAAAATAGGACGCTAACGCACCGACATATAAACTTCTAACGAGAGAGAGAAAGAGAGAGAGAAAGTAAGAGGGATATAGCAACTGTCTCTAAAAGATGACATGTGTAATGTCGAGAATGTCGGAAATGTCGTTGTATCACATGAAAAGGCCAAAAAAAAAAATCATGACCTTGAAATTCATGTAACAGAATGATTTCGAAATCGTAAAGTGTTGCATGGGCTGCGGGCGTAGGGGGTAAAAATGCCAAAGTGATACTGTTCAAGGACATGTTCTTGACTACACGTTCATGCTCTCTGCGTGAATTCAATCACTCTGGATCTTCTTGTTTTTACAAGGCTGTTGTTTTATTTTCCCTTTAAAAATCCCCTGGAGAACGCATATTGAGTCCGTACTACCTCATTCCATATGGATGTGTCAAAATCAAGGCTGACGGGAAATGTAACGAGAAAGGTAAAAAAAAAAATCAAATTAATTGCTATCTAATTGCTCATTAATGGAGAAGTCAGGTCTGCAAAATATGCAATGATTTGTTCTGCCTGATTGCGAGGAATCTGATATTACTAGGGAAGAAAAGGAAACCATCCGTAATTGCTTTGTCGCCACGCGGGGAAAAACGAGACAAGAATAATGTGCGAAGAGATCTATCAAAACGTCAAACGTCAGAATCAAATGCAACATACATGATTACATTTTTCTGTCAGACATGTAATTCTCCGCATCAAGGCTGGGGGAGGAATGAATCTGGGAGAAAAATAGAGGGTGAATGTACTTTAAATGGAACACTCGCATGTCTGCACGTTGCAAAGGCCTCGTTTCAACTTCTTTCGCCTCTAATGGGAAATAATATTTTGCCTTAATTTCTGTTGTGTATCATGCTATATTTGTAAGCTAGATCCGGCTTAAAAAGCATGTATATATTTGGCATGTGCAAGCTGACAGATGTACGTACACCTTATGGCTTGTCAACCTAGAATGAAGCCTTGTTAATGATTACATGGAAAGACTTTAATGATCCATGATTAATGGCCATATGGAACAGGAAATGATATATTGTGTATACTTTTTTCTCCTAACCTACACACACCCAAGTTCTTAAAACACACTCTCTACTCTTCTATAACCCAATACAACCTTTACAGCAGTATACACCACCTGTTTCAGCCTGGGCTTATCAAAACGTGTCAAATAGTTACTGTAAAGTGATCGGAGAAAGAGGTATGTAATGAGATATGCTATAAGATGATGGTGATAATAATAATGGCAGCAAGGGTCGTGATGCTTAATGATGATATGATAACTGTTGCGATGTTTGGTGAAGTGTTAAAGAGGGCGGTTTCAGTGGGTGGTAATTTTGTTCGTTTGTTGTTTGTTTGTTTTTGCAGTAAGGGTAAATTTCATCACGGTGGTGGTTACATTTAGAAAACAGTCGTGGAATTGGCTGTTTTGATCGAAAAAAGTCACTGATAAAAAAGATAGATCTTAATCAGACGAGTGCAAGTTGCGATATGAGAATAATTCTTATTCAAACATATTTCACGCTGTATATATGCATATATATTTCATGTGTGTTTACAATACAATAAAGATATAGATATAGATATAGATTTGACCACTTCTGTGGCTATAGCGCTATATTAATAAACATTATTATAAATTTAGATACACATGTATATATGCGTGTATGTATGTAGACGAAAACACGGTGTATTTTCGAGAGTTTTTCCGGGTGGTTTTTTTTTTCGGGACAGAAGTGTGAAGGAAAAGACATCATGCCGGAAGGAAGAAGCAGAGTCCAGGAGTCTGGGCGACGGAATGCCAGTTGAACTTTGGAGTTCTGCGAAAGTCATCCCTCATGAGAAATCAGAGAGACAGCATCACTGCCACCGACCGCAGTGATTCACGGCAGATACGGAGACAGAGGAGTGAGAGAAAAATAGAGGAAGTGAGAGATAGATAGATACATACATACATACATACATACATACATACATACATACATACATAGATGGATAGATAGGCAGATAGATAGATAGATAGATACATACATACATACATACATAGGTAGATAGATAGATAGATAGGAAGATAGATAGATAGGTAGATAGACACATAGATAGATAGGTAGGTAGGTAGGTAGATAGATAGATAGATATATAGATAGGTAGAAAGATAGATAGATATGTAGATAAATAGATAGATAGATTAGATAGGTAGACAGATAGATAACTAGATAGGCAGAGAGATAGATAGATAGATAGATAGATAGATAGATAGATAGATAGATAGATAGATAAAGAGAGAGATAGACAGGAATAAAGACAGAGGAATAGCGGGAGGGTGAAGGAGGGAGAGAACGAGTGAATAGGAAAGAGAAAAAGAGAAAAAGAAAGAAGCAGAAGACGAAAGAGCGAAGGAGCATTAGTGAGAGAAACGTTAAGATGACACCTTCATCTTTACACAATTTATGTCGCTACTGGGTGACTGAACATAACTCTCACTCTCTCTCTCTCTCCCTCTCTCTCTCTTTCTCTCACTTTCCCTTTCTCTAAATCATTCCCGTTCCTGATTGGTCGGTGAGATATCAATTAGTGTAAAAAAAGAACAAAAAGAAAAAAAGGAAGTCTTTCTGCAGAGGGTGTCAAAAATAATTGATCATTTGTGGTGGTCCGAAGGGGCTGCTGGCGTGTAAATTGGAGGTGGTGCTAAAAGTGCTCGTTAGTAATAATGAGCGTTGACGAATGACCGGTAATGCGGCCGATCATCAACGGGGAAAAGGAGAGAAGTGTTTTTTTTTATGTTTTGTGTTGTTGTTGATGTTTTGTGTTGTCTTTAGGGAGGAGCAAGCTTTGATTGGAAGACCCGTCCAAACCAAGTCCTCTATGAACGATGAAATATCGACTGACCGGGAAACTAGCGTAGTAGGCAAGACTGACGTGGTCTGAGGACAAATTTACGAAGCGCAATTCAGAATGAAAAAAAAAAACCAAGTATGCTTGTAAGAAATATTATGCACGTATGTTTATAAGCATGCAAATATACATAAATAATTATCATTGATATAAGAAATACGTTTACACGTACGTATTAAATATACATATGTATATATATATATATATATATATATATATATATACACTTTCAGTGATGGAACATCCTTAATGGAGACATACATACATTTACATTAATAAGACTGTGTATGCTTGTGCATGTGTGTACTCAGAGAAATATACAGATCGCTGACTCGTTACGTTCAATTGATGTACATAGACCTACCCAGTTAAAGAAAACTCCTCAATCAAATTATTCTATGGAAAGATATGAAAATTTATGAATAAAGCACACATCTGAAATGAAATGAGAAATTTCTTTTGAGTTTCAAAATTGATTTGATATAATGCCATACTTCTATAAAAAATTTGGCCGCAAAAATATTTTCATTTTCCTTCTTGTTAAAAACACAGTAATGTTTAATGTGGCATTATGTAACAACCTGTATTGTGCTTCGACCGTTTTGAAGCTTAAAAAAAAAGAAAACAGCCTAGTCGGACATCAAAAGAACAAGGCTAAGAAAATGGAGCTGATAAGAAAGATATGCTCATCCCAAATACCATGTAAGAAATTAAGAAATATCTGCGATCAATATATCACATCGTCAGCCCTACTTTAAAGGCCGAACTCTATTTTTTTTTTCTGGGCAATACGTTTATATCTTCAGTAGATAACTATAGGACAAACTGCAGAAGGGGTGCCATCTATTACAAGCCTTCACGACATCAATCTCATTTTATACAAATCACATGTCAGCTTCGTCTTTGAATATCCGCTATATGTATACACTTACTCAATACAATCACACATACACATGCGCGCACACACACACAGGTATATAATTATATGCATATGGTTATAATGTGCTTGTATACATAGAAAGAGCGTGAAAAAGGAATTCAAAACCACCTACAGTGGCTACAACAAATTGTACAGTGAAAATGACTGTTATTGATATATAAAGCACATTATTTTTATTATATTCATATCTTCTACAGATGTGAATATATACGCATATGATATATATATTATAATATATATATTTATATATCTATATATATATATATATGTGTGTGTGTGTGTGTGTGTGTGTGTGCGTTTAATGAAGTCTCATGTATGATAACACAGAGGTATGGTAGGATTGTATGTACACCTACTGGCATAGGCCTGTAATACGTTCATATCTTCTGCAGATAGCAAAAGAGCGCGGGGAAAACTGCTACGTTCGATAACCACTGGTAGTTTCCCTTCTCATCTTCTGCAAGCTCCTCCTCTTTCAGCACCCAGCATATAGAGACACCCTCACACACACATACACACACACACACGCACACATTGTATCAATGTACGTGACAAACGCGACTATATGTATATCATATGTATATATATATATATATATATATATATATATATATATATATATGTATGTATACATATATATATATATATATATATATATATATATATATATATATATATATATTAACACATACTCACTTAATTCTGTTACTTTCCCATGCTCTCCCATTGCATGTTTTATATCTCTCCTGTGTATATAAAAATGTCAGAAGACTGGACAGGACTGGACTGATGCATAGAATTAGCTCCGGCATGGCGCACCTGCGACCTCAGTGGCTCAACATTCAAGATATCCTTCCTGAACACATCGACCATCCCCATCCCCTTCCCGATAACACATCACCACCAGTCCCATTGTTTACACTGTATAAATACAATCTCGGCCTCTCGCCCGTTGTGCCTGCCTGACCGTTATTCTAACAGCTACAGACTTGCAAAATATAGGTACAGTACGTCATTCAAATCTGCGTGAAGTTCATCATTCACTTCTTCCACAATTCCTGAATGTGCGGTCGTTTTCTTTTTTTTAGCTGCCATTGTGTTGACTCTATTTGGATTACTTTTTGTCGTTTTTTTTTTGTTATTTGGATTAATTGATTTCAATTATTTTGTTAACTCTTTTCTTAGATATCGTGTGAATTGCACACATTGCGAGGGCTTTGAAAATAGTTGTCTAATGCTGAAGATAATGAGACCATTGTTGTGCTATAATAAATTTATGGTTACACAGAATGGCAAAAATCACCCAATACCTTTGAAAAGTTCCGTTTGTTACGAACTCAGTCTTGTTTTTCTTTCCCTTCCCCCTCCCCCCCCCAAAAAAAAAAAATCTACGGAGCTTAAGAAAACTTGGACTCGCTTTATGGAGAGAATTAGAACAGATTCTCTGGTCAAGATGTATTGGGCGAGTAAACAAACACATATTGTATATGAACAACTGTATTTGCCGCCATCACTCTCTCACGTCAGTATCCTGTGCAGCTGAAGTCTGCAGGTTGCGAGATGCATAATATGTGTGATAGCAGAGGAGCGGGGCGCATCTTTAAAAATAAGCAAAACGAATGGCGGGAAAAAGAAAGTGGGCCGGAGGCCAGGGCGATCGTTCGCCCCGAGATCGAGGAGGGGGTACACTCAACCCGGCTAATCATTCATCTAGCCACGCTCACTCACTCACTTATTCACTCACACACACACACACTCTCTCACTCTCACTCTCGCTAGGTGGCAGCCGCTGCCAAGTCGGCTCAACGACTTGATTTCATTATCTGCAATATTTGTCAGGTTAGGCGGCGAGAGATGTCAGAGAATGACGGATTAAAGTACGGAATGAATTTAACCAAACCCCATTTCTCACTTTCTCTTTTTGCCTCTTTTTTTCTTGGACTCGGTGATCATGCAGAACCATATCCCCGTCAAACGATCCAATCAAAGCCAGGTTTGTTTCAGTAATACTTAAGTTTTTAAGTCTTCTCTTTCCCAACTCTTCAAGACCTCAGAAGATAGAAGGCATGAATACAGTAGACAAAGCAAAATACTGGGATATGATGAACGTAGGAATTTGGCTGGTTAATAAATGATTCAAAACATAAAACAATGTGTATCATTTTAAGGTGGGTGTGTATCTATGATATGTATGCTACACTAACACTTATTAGTATGTTTCCACATAATGTCAGGAAATATATGAATGATATGTACTTAAGAATACATACACAGCTTTATGTATCATGAATACATTATATAATTGATTTACTAAAGATAAATATTCTCCAAACTTTGTAAGTCGGGTTGATCAGCCTTCTAGTGCAGATCAGCCTTCAAAAGTGCACCTGAAATTGAATTGATCAGTGCAAAAGTAAAATTAAAGTATGTTCCTCTCCTTATTAAATCTGGTACACTCCGTTTGCTATAGCATTACTCTCACATATCTTACCATCGTATCATTATTATCATCACCATTATCATCATCACCTGGTTCTTAGCACATCAGTGGGGTAATTGCTAAGTAATTGAAAGGAAGTATAAAAAAAATGAACTCATTCATCATTTTTTTTTCACTCCTGAATTAACTGTGTCTACTGGACATGCACTCCTTACAACTCCATAGATATTGTTGGCCACCAAAGGCGATAATCACCACGATTACACCCTGGATCCTTCTCTTTATATTTTCCATCCATATCTCTCCCCCCCCCCCCCCTATTCTAATAGGCATTTCTTATCATACTGGCTCAAAATATACTCCAAGAAAACACAGCATATCTCGCCAAACGCCTACCTCCTCCCCAACCCCCTCTTCCTACCCAGACACGCTTTGTATTCATGGTCGTCCTTACGTAAAGGCAACTTTTTTTTTTCTTTTTTTTTTTCACGACAGCTTGGGGAAATAAAGTGTAAGTGATAAAGGCAAAGGGACTGTCGGGAACGTGGGGCAAAATCAGACACAGAGGTCGATGATATATCCGTTAGAAAAAGAAGGAAAGAAAGAAATAAGCAGAAAAAAGAAATCTGAGTCATTTCAGCAGGGTCGGCCATTCCTGTCGTGTCCGTGACGTCAACACGCTTTATACGCCTGTCCCTTCGGGGCGGGTATTGGACATATCAGCCTGAATGATGCAAAGTCTGTAAAGATAGCTGACAGGGTTTTGATGGTCCCACGCCACTCCGTGATGGAGTGGCGCTTTGTCTTCAAGTCTTATCACGCCCGATCCAATTTCATTTTGGGGGATTGGACAGAAAAAGAAAAGAAAAGAAGAAAAGAAATAGCGGTCCATCTGATCCAACGAAATAGTCCTGCGAGGCCGTTATAGTCCTCATAATAAATATTTGCAATACTTGTGTTGCTGTTGCGTAGACCGACAAATCCGTTTGCGCACTCCTGGACAAGGCACAGGGTGTGATTGCGTACAGTTCCATTATAACATGACAGTAGTTAGGTAATTGCATTAGCACACTATACCTACGGTGATGCTGCATCTTCTTCCTACATTCAAACACACGACGGAGTAATGAGGTGTAGACAGTGTAACACCATGATCCTCTCATGAATATGCATTTTCCCACTGAGACTCATTAGTATTCACGAAATTGTTTGAACACGTGGTAAGATCCATCACACACGTGCCTCAAGGGGAACTGCTTTTAATAAATCAAGGAAAACTAAGAAACTTCTGCCAGAAGACGTTTCTTGAGGTCATTATATACATTAATGAGCGGTTTGCAGTCGTTTACTTCTGCGTGTATTTGCCTATCGATTCGGCCACAAATATGTAAATACATATTAACTAAACACACATGAGTGAATAATGAAATAGACAATCATTTCCTCTGTTTATTTGCAATTCAACGTATCTTTTCTTTGCAATCAAATTTGTATGTTCGTTCACCTTTTTCAAGAAACAGGTTTGTTCACCTTTACGTATGTAGGGCAATAAAGGATTCAACTTAAACCAAGACCAGTGTGAAGACGTGGAAACAGAAAATAATGTCATTATTTTTCGCTCCTTAATCCATGAAATGACATTGCAACGATTCTATACGATAGTTCTCATTACTGTTATTGAATCGTAGTGATGAAGGATCAGAAAACTTGCCAAACCTTTTACCTCTATTTCACGTTAGAACAACATCCAAACATAAAGTGTGTCGAGTGTCTGCGTGTGCCGCGCGTGTGCTCGCTACATGTATGGGTTCTTGGGGTATGAAAGTGCCGGCTTGACTTTTGTGTGTGAGAGCGCATGTGTGCCTATATTTGTGCATTATAATCAGGATGTATAAAGTAAAATGTACGTTTCTGAGGCTTTGGGTGCTTCCATGCCTGGGGAATGTCGTTCATACATTTAAAAAATCAACAAGATTACAGTGGCGTTTTCTCGAAAACAAAGGCACCGCAAGGCATTTCGTTCAAAATTGCTCTATTCAACAAGAGGAAAGTCGTAAATGGCGTTCCATTTTATATCACGGCAAATCTTGTTAGACACTGACTTCAATATTCGTCGTATAGGGCCTACGCCTTGAAATAGTTTTAACTTGCAAGAGGACAAATCAATTTTTGAACGGCCTCGCGTTTGATGACTTTATACGCCACAAAAAACGGGAATGAAGATGTAATAAAAATCTGGTCATATATGAACATGTATAATATCCGCCGATAAACTTCAAAAGTTTGCAGGATGTCGTTGATTTTGTGGTTAGCAAACACATTTGCTTGCTCAGTCACGCAAGCGCTTGCAGTCACGTTTCAGCTCTAGTCTACATCTCTCACCCCCCCCCCCCCCTCTCCCTTTATCTCACTCAGTCACTCCCTGTGTCGACAAATCATTGGGGGAAAAAGAGCTAAGGGGACAAAATCAACAACAACAAAATGTCGCGGTTTCATGCTGCCAATTTTCTCTCTCATTTGCGGCATTTTACCAGCCGGCTGAGCAAATCGCCGGCAGGCCAGAAATCTCGGTTAGCGGAGCGATTTACGTTCGGATGGATTATCTCGCTCTCTTTCTTTGAGCGGTCTCTTCTTTTTCTTCTTCTCTATCTCTATTTCACTCATTCTAGCCTCTCTTGTTTTTTCTCGTTTTCCCATCACCAGAGCCGCCTTTTAGGCGATGAACGCATCCCTTTGTAAACGATTCGACGAAGAGTCTCGGTACTTGCATGAGAACGCCTAATCTTGCAAGAACCAATCATTGCCGGAAAACGAAGTGACTGCGAATCCAAGTCACCGCTGAGAGTCGCTTTCTTCGAAAAATAAGGGGAGAGGAGAGAGGAAAAACATAAAACAGCAGCAACAACTATCCTGCGAGACGGTAAGCGGTGTATCGTCTGGGGTGCTGGGCAAACAGGTGTTACGGTTGTTAACGTTTTACGGCCCGAACATTTCTCGTTAAATCATAAGACTTCCCATCCAACCCCGCCCCTTCCTCCGCCTACGTCACAACCAGAAGGTGGCATCCGGGTCACTGGCATTGCGTACATCTTCAACTCTCAAACCGATGCGGTCATCGATTTATTTTCTCATCACTGTTCTCAGAAAATCAGTATGCTTCAACTAATGAAAACGTGTCAATTAAACGAAACTTCAGAAACCCAAATTTAGTTTATTTTCTCGTTCTATAATGTGAATATTCGGTTCTATTAAGCAATGAAATGTTTCCTCAATGTTCAATAAGTGCTAGTTTGTTCACGTCTGCAAAAACAGCAAGAAACATTCCAGTTCTACATTATTTTTTATCAAATCCTAGATGTGAGCTGGATGATATTTCACAAGAGCATACCGAGCAACTTTTCTTATCCTTTCTTCTCCACTTCTTAGTCATTCTTCTCTCCCATCCCAACCCAATCTCATCCACCTCCTCAATAAAGGAAAAAAAAACCCACGAAATAGAATTTACCCTGCTCCCTAAAGTCCGATGTTGCAGGGTTGCGCACGCAAAACGCCCTGCTGGGTCGCCACACAAGATCAAGGCCGCAGCCTGCGTGTGTGACCAGACTACCAGTCTGTTTATTCATCTGGTGCGCGCGATACCCGGCAGATAGCGAATGGTATCCATCCAAATGAGGGGAGGAACTTGCATCACATTTTGGAAGGATTTTTTTTAAAGGATGCAGGCAGCTATCCTTCCTTAGACTATTTGTCTGCTCGAGTGGTTTTAATGGAAGCACTAGTAGCAAAATCGTAATAATTGTAATAAGAAGATGAAGAACAAGAATAAAAACAAGAAGAGGAAGAAACGAAGAACGACCACGACTAATAGATAATGATAATATCAATATTGAAATCATCACGATCATCAGTTAGAATTAAATGATGAAAAAAAAATATGATACACTAATTAGGATAAGAAGGAATGCAATCAACTGCACGAAGGATTTGATAAATACTGTAGAACAAGAACCGTAAATTCTCAACCAGGACCATTTAAAATCTCCGTGTGCGTTGTGTGTTATAGAGAAGCATTAACAAAATTGAAAGAGTAAAAAAGTAATACGTGAAGAAGTGTTAAACATCCTTTACTATCTTTCGGAAGGAAAAAAACTGTGAGTGTAGACGTACCAACTTAGAATTGCTTCTTTTTGTTATAATCAAGCGTAATTTCTCCACAGTGATGACAGTGTCAATAATTACGATATCATCAAATAATATCAAGTAATTATATCTATATTCATACATGAATTCGTTTGTGTGTGTGTGTGTGTGTGCGTGTGTGTGTGTGTGCGTGTGCGTGTGTGTGTGTGATGCGATGCAAATTCAATTTATTGTATTTTATAGCAGTTTAAAAATTCGGGAATTCCTTAAGTATTGCTAACATAACCATGTTTAAATAAGTATCCTCAGTTTGTATTTAATTTACCTGAATGAAGATGATGATTTCTTGTGCTTCTGGCAATTTATACATAGACATTTATGCTAAAGAAAGGGAGTAGAGAAAGATGTTTGTAAATACCATCACCACAACAAAAATAACAAATTTGTGCTCTTTCACCAGAGAACAACGCCTAACGTCTTTCTGATGTCTGCCTGAATTCTACTGTATATTTCTAAATATGTGTTCATTTAGATAAATGGATTGGTTTCGTATCTTCAAATATCGCGTGTCTGTGTCACTTCATGATAATTATGTAACCAAACTCAGTAATTATTGTAAAAATAGGTTTCTCTTCCCTACTGTGCCTGATCTAGTTCAATAACAATGCGTCTGAAATCTGCTCGCTTTACCAAGATACCTTGTACAGCAGTATATAATTCTTGTATGTTCCAGATGCCCTAATTTAAACAAAGCACTGGGGTTTTTTCCCGAAATTTTATAGTCATTATATGGATTGTGATGGTGTCGTCGTGAATATGTTTTGATGTATACTCCGAAACTCTTGATGTCAAATTCTCCTCACACACTCCTCCACATCATATTTATGTCTGTACCTCTTTGACATTCCATAAAGATTTCCACTTTTCATCGCCAGAAGAGTAAGGCAAAATAATGATATCAGAAATGTATCTTTAAGGAGAAAGTGGCATGTCATAAGAACCTCTTCTCCTGTGTCACGTCATCGGGGCCATATCAAGAAATACTCAATGATCGATAATAATAATAATAATAATAATGATAATAATAACGATAATGATAATGATAATGATAATAATAATGATAATAGTAGTAGTAATAATAATAATAATGATAATAATAATAATAACAATAATAATAATAATAATAATTATAATAATAATAATAATAATAACAACAATAGAGGCTACTTGTACAGGGCACAGGTCAGCTGTCGATGCTCATGGCGCTACAAAAAAGAAATGAAAATATGAATATATCTAGGTACATGTAAAAGCATGACAACAGAGGAGAACATAAAATGGTACTTTGAACCCGCTTGAAAAGGGAGTGAGGAATGCAGAGGAAAACAAATAATTCAGTTGGGTTGTGACACCGAGGAAGCCATATGACGTAAAATGAGAGTCATGCTGACAAAGTTCAATGTTCACATTCTGAGATCATAAGGAATGTATCGCATTACCTAATCGATTAAAGTCAAGGATGAATTCGGCACTATGGTTATAGTCATCAAGCCATTGTGTCGATTGTTCCATTTTATCGATCATTCATGTCGTCTTCCCAATCGGTTTTACGATGTGATGATCATGAGCCTCCATCTTCGATTGACATTGAAGAAAATTAGTCGCACAGTTCCAGGCCACGCGGGCCCAGCCGTCACCCTCCGCCAGATAGGGGTAAAGCGAAAAGGGGGGAGTGGGGGTTTGACAGCGAGCACGCTTGGTCCCCCCTGTCTCGGCGGTTTATGCACGGGTGGAGTTTGGTTGCCCTCGATATTAACTCCACTCGACCAAGAACGGGGCGACCTTGCTACAGCTCATCCCGATCGCATCATCAGTCTCTCGCCAGATAATTAAATAAGCCCGGAGTAGTTATTCCAGGGGTAATGGATGTTGATTCCTCAAAGCAATCAATAATTTTCCCTACCCCATCTCTCTCTCTCTCTCTCTCTCTCTCTCTCTCTCTATCCCTCCTTCTCTTTCAACAGAAAATGGTGAGTGAAGGAAAGACGGAGAAGAAGATGGAAAAGGTGCCATACTCATGACTGCATCATTCCACACCAAAAAACGTCATTGCGTGCGAGACGGTCCCATTCCTCCCTCTTTGGCTCATAACTCTGTAGAGTTCCACGTCTTCTCGATAAACGCACTTAAAGGGGAAATCCAACTTTACGCTCATGTGATTTTTGATGTAGCGAAGCTTGTAAAAAGAAAAATGCATCGAAATAGGAACAGTTTTCATTTGCATTCGATAGACAATGGGGGTTCACATCATTTCGTTTTTAGCAGTGTAAAATTTTAAACAATCATGGCATATTTGAAAGATGATGTAATGACTGTGGATACAATTATACATTATTATTATTATCATCGAAACATCTGAATGCCTCTTAGAAGACATAGAATATTACCTGCAATTTACTTGTTGCCACATGCAAGTACCGAAAAATGTGGTAAGCTAAATGCCATAGAGGACAAAAAATGTGTCAACAGTTTGTGTACTGTATTTACGTACAGTAGATTACTATCACTCCAAATAGATCACGAAATCGTGAAATCACTCCTTGATAATGATAATGATTATTATTACAGTATTACTACGAATTTTATTTGTTCAGACACGACCATGTGAATCGTCTCCGTGTTATGAACAGCTGGTTCTAGAGAGAAAAATGGCAGAAATATGTATTTCATGTGATGACAATAACATTGACCTCTGGATAAAATGGATTGATTGATATTTCCGTGCTATCAGTTTGCCCCACGTGAAGAAGAAAAGAAGAGGAAGAAGGAGGAGAAAAAGAAGGAAAGAAGAAAGAGTATGTCATGCGTTTGGATAGCCTGGAAAAGATTGGCGACGACATATCACCCATCTCTTCCGTGGAAAAATAGGCAAAAAAACCTGCAATAACAGACAGCCGAGTAATGTCTGCTGCTGTCAGCTCATGTCATAATAGCAGGCAGTATGCACTTTTCCCCCTGTCCATAAATCCGCGAGAGTGTTCTACTTCGAACGTGTCATTGATTAGTGCGTCTGTATAGACGAGAAAAAGGGAGAAAAAAACATAAAGAAAGTCTGGTACCCCGGTTAGAGCTTTTTCATCGGCTCATGCCGAAATCCCTGCCCCCATTCGAGACATAACCCGGAGGCCTTTTCGACACAGTTGCTAAGAGAAAAGGCAACGCCATTGTCGTATGCAAAGCTCTTCCCAGGTCTAACCCTTCGCTGAGTGTCGTTTTACGCGCGATCGCCCTAAGGAGATTGCCACGCATTTAAAAGGGCGCCTCGCACATCTCGGACGTGTCGTAATTATGACAAGATACACCGCAAGCTGCCCTCCCGCGCGCCTATAGATAGGTGATGTGCTTAATATGCAAGACACCTCTGGTGGTTAACTGCTTGTAATATTGGAAGCCGATCTGCCAACTCCTTAACCCTTCGTATCGATTTGCTGTGATCACCTGTACGAAAGTGGCGTGGTAGACTAATGTTAAAGTGCAGGTTTTGTTTTACCGCTCGGGACGTATATTTAAGGAAGCGATAGGCATAGAAGTGAGAAAAGTCGGATGCAACCGTCCAGAATGCTGTTCTCTTCATTTATAAATGCACACATTGATTTCTTAATCGCAGGCATTTGAGGTTCGTAAGCCATCTGTCGATGGGATGCAACCAACATAGTAACCAAGTAAGTATCTTTCATGCGCATAAAGAGGGCAAATATTGACGATAGTATCCAGCTCGTGGTACCCATTACATTGGCTTGCACACAATGAACTATGTTTATATGAACTCTGAAACAAAGCTTTATGTTCTTGCAGGGTTCCTAGAGCTATAATAGCTGATAACTAGTAACCTTACAAATTGTGAGCAATCATTGGTGAGTTGCTAACCAATTGTTTATTAAAGCACACAAACAAGTATAGAAGAGGAACCCAAAATGCGTTCGCATTAACCTCTCGCATAGTTTGTAAAAAGTAATTGGGACTGATCCTAATCCTTCTTACTTTACGTCTGATTGGAATGGTGCTTCCACAGTTCTCTGTTTTAATTTCAACAAGAGGATGAGTTCCCTGGCGCAAACCCGAAAATAAAGCCAAAGTAATAGGACTATACCAATCATTTGCTGTGTCAATCGATTCTTGAGTGACTGCAAGAAGGTGTACGCGAAATCGGAAGAGTGGAGTGGCTTGGTATCGATACTCAATGCGGGGAGGTGATCTTTTCACCTTCCTGCTCAACTCCAAGGATTGAAAATAGGCATCCGTTGATTTTTTTATGGGAATTGAATCTACAGTGACATAGACATCTATGTCTTCTGAAAAGAAGAAGGAGAACCTGACAGAAGTCCAAATCCAACCTGTCCACCCTGTCACCGTTCTAGGCATAATTTTTTCAAGTATTGCATAATAATTCAGCATTACGTACATGGCAACCAGAATGACCCTTACAATCAGTAAACTTCTAGACATTTTGCGAAAATATTCAATCTTATTCGACATCTAGCCAAAACGGATTGTTTCTACCCAAACAGCTCGGGCAGTAACTCCGTATAATCTGGACACAGAATGCATTAGGGAGCGAACTGGATTGGTACATCGGGAAAAAAAAATCACATTAATAAGAATGAAGAAAACAAAAAAGAAAGGGAAGAAACTTAACTTCAGCCATACAGCTGTCAAGAAAGTGTGGACTTGATCGTGACCAATTGCCAAACTACTGGACGACGAGTTCCATCATGGCTGGATGCCGCGATACCAGCTAAATTGCCCCTCCGGGAATACCCGCTCTGACCTCGAGTAAACGCACCCGGTTTTACCGTTAACGGTGGTTTATGTCTGCTTCACAGAGTATATCAAAAATAAATGACTTCAATTCCTGGACAAGAGAAGGGGAAAATATGATTCATGGGAGCAAACATGCCGTACTTCTAAGACGCCGCTGTTTACATCTTACTACATCTCCGCCACATGATTGTTTGGTAAACACGGCATTAGGCTCCATGTCAGAAGGACGTAACGCAACATTAACGGTCATTCCACCACTCTGCTAGAGGTCCATTACCAGGCGCGAAATGACGGCATTTTTTCCCCATCATCTTTTTCGCAAGGATGCTTATATCGAAGACAGAAAATGACCAGACAGACCCTGTAGTGTCAAGTGTGTATACCAACTCATCTATCAAACAATGATTGCACATAAATATTATTCGCACCCGGCACTTTGGGATATAGCTAATAATCTCCATTTATTTCTCGTCATCGCTTAGAGAGTAAAGAAAAAAACAGAGCAAAAGTCATAAGAAGTCGAGGAACAAAGAGAGTTTATGTTTCAGAAGATTGCAGAGTTGAGGGACCACAAAGAAACAAAAAGACAAAATACCATTACTCGTCTTTTATCGCTTCCTTAATTTCTCTGTTTTTGGCGTAGAGCCAGTAGAGCTAGAGCACTAATGTTCAATATGACAGTGTCTGCAAAGTGTCGTTTGCAGAAAATGAAATGTAATCGTCAACACTGCAGGGGCACAAAATTTGGAATATGATACCTCAAATTAGAAAAAGAGATACGGCAACATCGAGCACGTTGAATTGCCGTGGTAGAGCTAAACGAGCACTTTAGAAGAATGAACACCTGTAATCGCGAAGTTATTATCATTATGTTAAGTACTGGGTTGATAAACTTTCGCGGGAAGCATAATCTACAGGTGGGACTTGGGAAATCGAAGGATGAACCGTGTTATCCGTCAGCATTCGATCATAATGTCCAAAGTGCGGTCATTATCTAGAATCAAATTACACGAACAACTATGTGCATTGCGTATATGTGCCCATATGAATAAACACTGCATGTGTAGGCCTATGTATGTGTGATATGTGTATGTATATTGTATGTCTGTATGTGCATGACTTGTATACAGTACATGTATGTGTGAGTATCTGTGATAGTATGTATGTAAGGGTGTATGTGTGAATGTATGTATGCATGCATGTATGTAATCATGTGGGAATATATTACACATAATCATATTACACATGTAATCAACAGTCTTTATTCTCACACACTCCCCATCCACTGCCCCTCGCCCCCCCCCCCCCAAAAAAAAAAAAAAAATCTAAAAACGTGCGTTGTTAGAAGGACAAAATATTGAACCTAGCATCACCATCACTGAACTCCCTGCTAAAACACTGCTGCCAAATGCGAAGAGACATCTACCGAGGCCGGCTTGTCCCTCTGAAATCACCAGAGGGATCCATGGGCTGTAGAAGAGTGGGTAGAGAATCACATGGGGGGTGGGGTAAGGAAAGGAATGGCTGTCTAACGGAGCGTTCCGTGAGGATGAATCCTCCTCAAACAAATTGATCGTTTCTGGTGTATGTTGGGTCACGTCTCGCCTCATTCTCAACACGCGCGGAATCGAGTCGCGCGCGCATCTCGGCCGGGGCGCATATCACATCGCTCCTACACGTTTTCGTCATTTGTCATTCATGATGCTCATTCCTTACGGATGAAAAAGTTATTCATAGATCTCCATAGATCACAAGCAAAAAAAAAAAATGCACAACAAGGACAAATGGGGAACACACGGTTGAATTGAAATGAGGATCGTTCGGCTCCTCGGAGAATAGGAACCGGAGACCCCGTGCCCTTGATAGGCGACAACCTTTGCCTCAATGTCGTCTCGTTCCGAAAGGAGCGAAACCAAGCTCATTTTTTAAAGGATAAGTTAGCTATATATTTGAATACTGCAGTGTGTAATGGTGATAAGAAATACGAACAAAACACTAATCATTTCTCTTCGTCAGAATACGGACGAGAAAGTGGATGATGATCAATAATTTCGAAATACAAATGTCATTTGCCCAGAACTATGATGAGGAAAAAGACAAATGTAGACAAAAGACCCTTCCTACATTTCAAGGTCGATCATGGAAGAACGAGAAATGCAAGACCCAATATTGATATCGCACTTTGTCATAAGTAGAATGACAATTTCGAAGTAGATATGTATCCTTCTTGTATGATATTTAATACAGACATATTATATCTCAAGAGTATACATATCTCTCAAGAAACGAACGCAATTATCATCTCAAGAATTTCACAAGTACACTTTCGCCAGCTCTTATTTCAACAACAACAAAAAAGAAACGTTTCGCGTTACATAGAAGCAGTGCCTACAGAACCCTCCACTAGCAAATTTGCATCTTAATGTTCGCTCGATTGTAGCAACTTGACACATAGAGCTGGAACATAAATGCTCGTTCATTTTAAATCGGGCAAGGTTATCTTGAATAGAAATAAATTTTATGCTGAAGAGACAAACTCTTATTAAACAACAGCCATCAAAAAAAAGAATACAAATAAAAATATGTTTGTCTTATTATGTGCGAGGAATTGCTCTCTTTATTGCGGACTCAATTGTGAGGAATTCAAATTCAAGTTCAAATTCAAACTTTATTTTCACTCTTTTTCCAACAGAATGTACAAAAAAAGCAACAACAATATGATACATTTGGCATGCGAGTCGTTGATTATATACATACATATATACATAGTCAGACAGGGATAACAACATGCACATGTCCTTATGTTTGGTACAAAAAGAAATATACACTCTATTTATACACTCTGTGAGAAAAAAAGTGGAGGTACCCACTCAAAAGACTATGCTTGTAACATGTGGGCACCTCTGAGGGAAAAGTGGGAAAGAGGGGAAGTAAAGGGGGTGAAAAACTTACAACTACAAAGATTGAGGGTTACCCATACAGAGGTTCCATGAGGGAAAGAATGAGGGATACCCATACAGAGGTTCCATTACCTCAAAGTCAGTTGTTCATTGAAGATTGGGGGCGCCAGTGGATGGGCTTGTACTTTAAAAACCGGAACCATCTTGTAATATTAACTGAACCCCACCCCTCCCCGTGCATTTCCACCTACTACCTGTCTTTTCTAATGCACTACCAGGAAAACTAGACCTGATGGAGGGCACTTAACCGTGTGCCGGAGGCCAGTACAAAAAACAAAATGCCTACGGTTTCCACATTTGGAAAATATTCGAAGCTGAAATGGATACAGGAGATCCTGACGCTCATCTCCCAATATTTCTGCTGCGAGGCTCAGTCTGAGCCTTCCAAGGGATATTAACGGGTATCCAGGGAAGTGAGAGATAGCGAAAACTGCGGCTCATTACTACCAAGACAGAAACCGTCTCATTACCAGTGAGCTCGACATTTTCTGAATGTCGTACGAGATACAATAGTAAGCGATCACGGCAAGGCAGTTCGACGATTTTTTTTTTTTTCAATTCAAGCGAGATATGGTGGTTTTTACCGTCTTTCCATCTATTTTGGTGGTTTTTACCGTCTTTCCATCTATATGTGTATAAGTTAAAACAGTATTTTCCTAAACATGTTCTCCATTCATTGTATTCTACTCTATTTTTGCCTTATATAGGTTATGGAATCCTGGCATGGGGAAACTGCTGTACAACTAGACTCAATTCTTTATTACTGATACAGAAAAGAGCTATACGGATAATTAACTTCGCCACATTTTTGGAACACACTAATGTCTTATTCTTTTCCAGTAGAACACTTAAAATCCAGGATTTACATCATTTCAATATCGGGTCATTTATGTATCAGTTAAACTCAGGTGGTCTCCCTGATGTGTTTTCTTCGATGTTCGTCAAAAATACTGAAGTTCATTCTTACCCTACTAGACAAAAAGATTCTTTTCATCTTTCTCCTGTACGGACCGTATCTGCTTTAAAAACAATAACCACTACAGGACCTAAATTTTTGTTGCGACACGGATTGTCGCCCCTACACGGATTGTCGCCTCCTGCTCGGGGCGACAATCCGTGACGGGCGTTGGCGGCACGGATTGTCGCCCCCTACACGGATTGTCGCCTGGCGACAATCCGTGTAGGGGGCTGGCGGCACGGATTGTCGCCCGCCCTCGAAGCACATTTTGCTGGGTAATATCGTTCTGGACATAATCATTGAAATACTAACACATAACTTACATGGCTACATCCATGCAAACATGCCATGTAAAAAGTCATGGTGAGGTTTCAAGGAAGTGTGTAGGTGCGCGTGATAATTTAGTGTCCGTTTGTGCGTGTGTGTGTGTGTGTGTGTGTGATGGAAGAATGCGTTTATTATGTCAGGTTTTTTTGCGTATGTGTTTTTTAACTTGTTTGGCAGATTTGTATAATTATGAATTCGGAGTGGAGCTTGCGTGCGGGCAGATGCTGCTTTTCTGCATACGGTCCATTATGTCTTATTTATCAACGTTGGGAAATCGTTTCATCAGGAAGGAATGTGGTATCGGTTCGGGTGTGCGTCGGTATGTGGGAAGGGGGTTACATTTCGTTATTGCAAAAGTTTGTTACTCTGAAGGCTCATTCGTCCGAAGGCTCATTCGTCCGAAGGCTCATTATTCCGAAGGTTCGTTATTCCGAATTTCATTTTTGGATCAACGAACCTCTAGGTATAGGGAATTGTGTGTTTCGGATAAATGAAGCCTCGGAAAAAACGAAACTTCGGAATAACGGAACCTTCGTGTGTGTGTGTGTGTGTGTGTGTGTGTGTGTATGTATTTGGGTTGGTGAATGTGGGTGTGGGATGATTTAGGTTTTGTTTAATCAGGGGTTGGTGGGTTGGGGATTGGATTTGAAGAAGGATAGTTATAAATGGTATGACAGATGTTGGTAGGATTTAATAGTTAGGATAGATGTAGGCCCTAGATTTGTTTCGGATGGGGAGGGGAGGGGGTGGTCGGGTTTTTTTTTTATGACTGATTTCATTCTAGATTCGTGTAATGTATTTGTGTGTTTTTTATGTATATGCCCTTGTATTAAAGTAAGAAGGTGTTACATGATCCAAACCAATGTATTCAAGGAATATAGGTTTGGTAGGGCCCTACATGTCAAAACTTTCTCGTGAAGAAATTGTTAGTAGGGTTGGTCTATAATCGAGTTATCTATGTTGAAGTGAGATTTATTTTGTGGTATAAATTGACAAATGGATTTGTTTCTGTTTCGAATTGCCATTTGTAACTTTTTTTTCATGTTACACCCAGAATGAGTCGATTTATGAATGATTTGAATGAAATCAATGAATATCAAGGAAAAAAGTGTTGAGTTGGTTTATTTGCATTATGAGGATTTGTTTCAGTGTTTGTTGGTGTTTGTTTGTATTACGTATGTATTAGCGGTGTGCAATGGCAGTTCGTTTGTGCTAAAATCAACTAACGATTGACAAATTTTTTACGGCGTGTGGAAATTATTCGCTCATGCATAAAGCATGCCAAACCTATTCTTGGACAAATGATAGTGGTGTGAACGTTCTAGTTTATAAGACTGATGGAAGAAAATGACTGCAGTGAAAAATGAACAAAGACAAATAACATTTGGGGAGGGTACCTCCCTCGTATGAATTTTCTCTCGGTCTCTCTCTCGCCTAGCCTGCCTCACCGCTGATATTGGTTCACACACCCATACTATTTTTAGATCAACGCTGGTGTGAATTTTTTAAACACGTGCTCATACACTCTGAAGGCGTTTCTATTGCGGGCCACAGTAGCGCCACTATATGCCACATACACACGTAAGCATACAGGCACACGTATACACACAGACAAACAAACCACTACCACTATGACCACCACACATGCACAGTTTCTACATATTGTATTATTATACTCCAAACACACACACATACACACATTTACACACACACACACACACACACAACAAACAATACACATCACATATCGTGCAGCTCACAATACACACACACACACACACACACACACACACACGCACACACACACACCCACACACACACACACACACATACGCATAACTTACCAGTCACACCCATCCCACCAAACACTCTAAGAAAAAAAGGTTCTCAAATGGTTCTCGTCGGCTCCAAAATGGTTCTCATCAGATGGTTCTCGCAAAATGGTTCCGATGAGCACCTATAAATGGTTCCCAATCGAAATGGTTCCGTTCGTCACCATTTGCTAGTATGCGACCCAGTCCCCGAGTGTTATTTGTGGTACTCTTGCAGGTCAAACAATATCTTTAGGTCCACTTTCATTTTTCCCCTTGCTGTATATTCGAATGCCAGATGTAAGAATCACCAAAACTGTGGTATTGGTACAAAAATATTGTATGTGTTTCTACTGCTTTGATAATAAAAAGTACATAAAATTGTTTTTATCGTAGACTAATGACTTCTCTTGGCTGCGTGCCAACTGACAGCTGCCACGATCCAATTTTAGCGCTCGATCAGATATGCGTACGCGTACACGTACACATACTAGTACTGCACTGTAGGACTATATGTAACCGCCGCGGCACGCGCCGCGGCTATATGTAGCCCTGTGCTGCCTGCCTGCTGCGCGCCTATGCAAACCTACGACCACAGCGGCAGAAAGAGGAGAGTACCAATACAATACCATGCATGCAGCAGCAAGCTGCAGACGGCTGTGGACATACATCACCAGTATCACACCCATATAACGAACGGCACCCGGCTACGTTTAGACATTAATTTTGTCTGAAGTGGACTGGAAACGTGTCACTGTCAATTCCATTTTCGCCATGGCAGTCATCACAATTTAGGAGAATATAGGTAAGATTTTTAGTTTTAATGTGGTTTTATCTCATTTTTAGATGACATTCGTTGGTACAAAATCAAGTTAGATTCATCACTCAGTTTTCGTTTTCAGTCAGTGAACGGTTAGCTATATCTAGATCCTAACGTTAATCTAGATCTAATTTGATCCAAGCTGCTATCTTGTGTAATGTTTACCAGGTACAGTACATCCAGATCTAACAATAACATGTTAGGCCTAACACTTTACAATTAGAAATTTGGCATAGCAATGGCCCATGGGCTAGCCCGAACAGACGCCGTGCGGGGCCGGAGCATGGCTGTCACGTTTTTACAGCGACTGGGCCGGGCTAAGTTACTTAGCTAGGCCTGCATTATATAACCCCGGGACGCTCCGTGTACACAGTTACACACTGTTGGGGCTGGTCGCAGTTAGGCCTGCATGTACGTTTATGCCTATTAAAAATAGAGTCTAACGTTACTAACTCCGAAACACAGCCCGAATGCCGAACGCAAAGATAACTGTGTACAAGGAGCGCCCCGGGGTAACATGGTAAGGTCTACCGGTACATGCAATAACTTTTGTTCTATACGGTAAGTTATAACTGTCATTGTTAACGTTTAATAGAGCCATAAATAGAGGTCTGTCTACAGCCCAGTAGGCCTAACTTGGTAGGTCAAAATCTCTTCAGTGTGTTTTCAGGCTTGTTCTAAGTAAGGAGTCACGTCATGAAATGCCGTGTTCTGTTTATCGAATTATAGCAATGACTTTGTTTTATTAACGCGGTGTAGGTCTATTGTTTCTTTCAATTCATATGTCAGGGAAGTGGACACACCAACATGCACAGAAACCAGGGAACAAGTAACTCCGGCCGGGACGATGAAGCAGAACATACGTGTTTGGGTCGCTGGTGCGGTTAGGGAAAAAGGTAGACTCTACATTGATCAGAGAGACAGCCCGTGACAGACCGTTGACAACATAGGCCAGAACCGTCGCAGGCTTAACACTAGCCAAGAATGAGCTGGGCGGCCACAAGAATTCATCGATCAGAATAAGAGCCCGGGATAGCCCATTTACAGCATCAGCCAGAACCCTTGGCTAGTCGAGAATGAGCTGTGTGGCTTAGACGATACATCGATCAGAATGACAGCCCGTGATAGCCCGTTGACAGCATCAAACAGAACCCTGGGCTAGTCAAGAATGATCTGGGTGACCAACAGAATACATCGATCAGAATGACAATTTTAGCCCGATAGCCCATTGACAGCATCGACCAGAAACCTACGCTAGCCAAGAATGAGCTGAGTCAAAGAAAAAACACTGATGCTGCCAGAGAAAACCTTTGAGAAATATGTAGATAGGGTAGGTAAGTCCCTTTGCATTGACTTATAGTGTACATTTTATAGCTGCTCTTTCAGAATCTGCCGTCAACCAAATATTCATGTCAGGCGACTTTTTGTTGGTTTGTGTGATGGAGGGTCACATATGTTTTGTTATGATTCCAATACAGTACATGTATTTTGAACTTACAATGTACCAGTGATAATGTTTCACTATGATTTGCATTTAACAGCTTTGAATCAACTGTATTGGGGGTGGGGGTGGGGGGGGGGGGAGGGTAGACGTACCGAGATCAGACTACATGCCAATCTGAGAAGTGGAGTCATTCATAGTTCTAAACTTTAAAAGCACAAACGGAAAATGTTCTTTATACTTCTCCTGTCATTGTGTGGTCGATTTCTGCACACTTTTAAAGTTTGCACCTAGACTGGTAAAACTTATTGCATTTATACCCACGCAGGAATTACGTATTGGGTAGACAATTGAAGATTATGTAATTTATTTCAAAGCACTGATGCACCTCTTGTCACCAGTTTATATTGCTTTTGCAGAAATACAAAATGTGCATGTACGTGGTGGTGGTGTTTAAAAGACTGTTGGCAAATTTGGTGAACAAAATGAAAAATGCTAACAACATATTATTGTCATAGGCAGGTTATAGAACAGCAAATTCAAACCTCAGCTTTAGGCCTGCATCATATATAGTTTACTCTAATGAATTTGTTGCTCTGCTTTTAAAAAAAAAGTGTAATTTTTTATTGATTCCCAATGTTACATATTTTAGATCATGGTTGAGGAATTTTGTTCATTCATGCTTGTGAAACTGTGTGGGTGTCGTATCCTAGCTCTTTTCCCCTTGGGATTCTTATTATCCTTCACATTATAAAACAATGTGTTCTTTTCTCTTTTTTTCTTGTTTTTTTTTATGTGTGTTTTCGTAGGACATGCTGTAAATTGTCAGAAGTCATGATTAACCTGAATTGATACTCTTCTTGTGTTTGCAGTTGTATAGATGTGTCTATGGTGCTTTCAAATTGCAGAACAACAACAACAAAAAAGGTCACTCGTATACAAACAAAGATAAGTTAATTCAAATACTCGACGTTATGAATGTGAAGTGAAGTGAAGAAGTGTAAAGCTTATCCTATCCCAAGTATCATACCTGCAATATAATGTATGTTTTCTGTGACAATGCCAAAGGTCCTGTTTAATGGAATTGTTTTCCTGCCCTTTGTAGTTGCTTTTAGGACAAATATGCTTAAAAAAAACAACAACACCGAACAAACTAGCAAATATGTGGAAAAAGTTCCTCATACTACTTAAGTAATGTACTTGACCTTTGCCTTTCTTGAGACTGACACAATTACTGTATCTCATCCATGCAGGAATCATTTCACAGAGAATTAGAAATTTTGTTATGTATTTCAAAAGCCTGATGCACCTCTTGCTATTTCATATCATCTGTACAGAGATGTGTGATGGTATTTCAAGAACTGCTCGGTACACAAATGACAAATATTGTGGAAAAAGAATTGTAATAGTGAACAAATGAAAATATTTTGTTAAGAATATTTGACTGATTATAACATGACAAATACAAACCTCACCTTTAGATTGTAAAAGTGAAGGTGAATAAATACATTTTTGCGAATTTGTGAAAGAGCAAATTTCTATGGTTTTCAGTTATTGAGTAATGTTTCATGAAAAAATATTGGTGAATGTCATGCACATGTATTCATGCTTGTGAAACTCTGTGTGCATGGGTGTGTTATCCTTGCTCTTTTTTTTTTCCAGTGTCAATGATAATGTGTGACATGCTAATGTATTGCTAATATACATGTTTTGAACGTATGTTTGACTGATGAGATGAAATTCAGATGAATTCATTTCATTTCAAATGAGTTTGTGATGCACATTTTCAATGCAGATAGGTAATGTACCTTTAAGAATGGTGCCAATGAAGCACCTTACCAGCACTACATGTGAAACACACCAAAAATACACAGACATCAATTCACATACTACATTCTAAGAAAAAATAAAAAGGTTCTTTTGAGCACCATTAAATGGTTCTCAGCACTGTCACAATAGCGACACCTTTTTTGGAGCCTGTGAGAACCTTTTTTAAATGGTGCCTGTCAGCACCTTTTAACATTGGTGCCCATTAGAACCTTTTCCAATGAAATGGTTCCCATGAGCACCTTTTGAAAAGAGTCAAAAAGGTGCCCATCTTTAGTCAAAAAGGTGCCCATGGGCACCTTTTAAATGGTACTGACGAGCACCATTTCATCGGGAAAAAGGTTCTAATGGGCACCTTTTGCAAAAGGTGCCGACAAGCACCATTTAAAAAAGGTTCTCACGAGCACCTAAAAGGGTGTCGCTATTGTGACAGTGCTGAGAACCATTTAATGGTGCTCGAAAGAACCTTTTTTTCTAAGAGTGAAGCCCGAGCCCGGGGCGACAATCTGTGACGGGGCGACAATCCGTGTCGCAACAATTTTTTTGCCAACACGGATTGTCGCCTTCGAGGTCAAAAACTGGGAACTGCACAAGCGTCACGGATTGTCGCCAGGCGACAATCCGTGTAGGGGGCGACAATCCGTGCCGCCAGCGCCCGTCACGGATTGTCGCCCCGAGCAGGAGGCGACAATCCGTGTAGGGGCGACAATCCGTGTCGCAACAATTTTGGAATGAGTTGGATAGAGAAATAATCCAATCCCAGTCTCTCTATTCATTTAAGCATAAACTTAAACTAGTTTTTCTGAATTCATATCTATAGCTATTCTTCAATCCTCCTCGACATTCTCTGATCATGCTTCACATTACTGACATTATCGATTATGTAACATGTGCCTCGCTCGTGATTTCTGTATTATCTCCTGAACTTCCTTTGAACACATTTGGTATCTCTGCTATTGTACACTGCATCTGACTTGTACCTCGCTCGGGTGATCACGCAACTCTCAAGAAGTCTTGTGCCGCAGACATTGTTTTCTTTGTTTTTTTCTTTTTCTTTTTACTTTTTGGCGATTATATTTCTCCAATTCACAAATTGTCATTCCTTTAATTACATATACCAAGTAAGAAATAATCTCACATCCGCATCTGGGAATCTACACCCTACAAGCAATGCTTCTATGTAGATTCCTCATATTTCACATGTTTTGTCTTATAAGCTGTACTTGACAATTCATCCAGGCTTTTGTATTGTGATGTTTATGTTTTATGTATTTCTTGAAATGTGGAATATGGAACAATAAAAAACAAACAAAAACAAACAATTTTAATGCGACCTTGACTTACATATTGTCACTGATACAGTGACAATATTACACCTATACTATCTAAGACAAAGGTCAAGTGGTTAATACCTGCCTTACTTACGAGATATGAAAAAACCCCGATACAATTATCAGATGACAATTCACGTGTGAATAAAGAAGGCATCACGGACTAGCAATCGATATTTTCCCGGTTTATGATCTTATTGCGGATGAGAGGTAAAACGTGTAAATGCAATGATGAAAATGCTAGTTTATGAAGTACACACTCAATGTCACTATATCAATATAATTACCTATATATATATATATATATATATATATATATATATATATATATCATTGTTAGAACATCTGGCAGAGAACTCTAAGGAGTCATATTGCAACCGCCTTCTGAGTTGCGATCACATGCAGATTTCTCCGGGTAGACTTAAGACATTTCCTTGACAAATCAAAACGCGTGGTATTTCGTGGTATTTCGCGAGGTGTAGAGAAAGAGAGACTCTGGAGACGAGTGAAAAATCTCCGTGTCCCATGCGGTCTGATACAAACCCCTTTAAACATGGCCGTCAGAAGGAGAACATTGATGTGGGATAGTCCACAGCAAGAAGGAAAAAATGAGCCTCACACACACCAAAAAGGAGGTGACCAAATTGTTTGAAAAGGAGAACGAACTTATCCCGCAAGGGTTTGCTCCTCGATCTCAGCTGGAGGCGAGGAGTGAAGGAAAGGAAGAAGGTAGAAAGGGGGAAAGGGGGGGGGGAGGGGCGAGTGGATCAATAGAGGATGTTGACTTTGCTTTGGCTCGACAATGTACCAGAGGCACATGGAACATGGTGTCGATTCGATCCGCTCCCTAGAGAACAGCGGAGGCCCGTCATTACTATTCTGGATATGAAGCCTGCGTATTTGTTCCGGACTCCATGCGAGCGAGCGTCGGGAATAGAACAACCAAGGAAGAAGAACACTTCAGGAGCCTTATGGCAGTACTGTTTTCTCCATCCTCTCTCCTCCTCTCTCTCTCTCTTCAACTCTCCCTCTATCTCTCTCATTCTTATATTCTTCCTTCGTTTTGTTTGCTCCCCCCTTGGTTGTTACTGAGGGTCGCGTGCTGCATGAGGCGACGGGAGCAACCCGTGATGATGTTCTGCTAGGCAACCGGAGGGTATCAATAACTCGACACCGCTAAAGACTGGAGAGCACCGTGGTTACCGACTGGCAGGTTCGGCTGGTCCATCATGGAAGTCGACGTACATCGTTTCGGAAGGGGCACAAAGTCCCGGAGTGTATCCCGCGAGTAGTTTGGAGGAGGGATTTCTTCTCCTTTTCCTTCAATGTATGGAGAGTAATTTGTCATGACTTGAGGTGAATGCAATACTGCGGTGGGTAATTCGAGTGCCGGATGGTGGCAACATTCATTTCAAACGGAAAACCCAAAACAACAAAGAGAATCGCAAAAGAATGAAAAGAGAAAATGCGACTTGAAAAATTAACCGCGAAAATTCCTGTTAGTGTCATTCCCACGGACACTCATCTCTAATCCCTCTAATAGAATAATCCATCTCATGCGCGTCATGTTCGCATGTCAAAACACATATGTTCCTTCACCATGACCCATGGTGGGCGTTGAGTTAGCTCAGTCGGGAGCGCATCTGCCTCACGATAATAAGGATCCCGGGTTCGATTTCCGGGTCCTACTGAGCAATGCTGTGCGTAATCATATCGTCCCCTCCAGTAAGAGGCAAAACATTTTGTCCCTCTGATAGGACATAAAATGGAGGTCCCGCGTGTGACACAGTCACAACTCGTGCACGTAAAAGATCCCACTTCCTTTATTCATCGCAAAGAGTAGGGTGTTTAACCCGGTGAAGTGGTTACCATCTGGACCCCATGGAAGACCAGCTATTGCAGCTGAATATGGGCTATAATATAGCCATCTTCTCAGATGAAAATGAAACAAACAAAATCATAATATCGGTTACTCGTATTCGACGCGAATGGAAGTGCGTCCATGTGCCTAATTGTGTGCGTGTCCGTCTTAAAAGAGAGTTGGTATGTAAGAGGGGTCAAACGAAACGCGTCCATACTCCTTATAGGCAGCGAATCACTTGGATGACATTAGGTGAGTATGGGTAAAGTGGTAATCCAAGTTCGAGTGTACAATTGCCGGTATTATGTATGTATCACAAAAAGCGTTGAAATGGAAAACGCGTCAAGCGAATGGACGTGAAACGATCAATCTGCGTAAGTATATTAAGGGACATTTTCATGTGGTATCACTTAAAACAATGGCTTATATCTACGTCTGCGTTTGTCTGTCTATTCGTTTGTTTGTTTGATTGTTTGTTTCTTGCTTGTTTGCTAGTTTTAATTTCTTTCTTTCTAGCTTACTTTTACAAACTGTATGCTCGAGTTTGGCTCGCTTTCCAACGTCAAGGATGCAACGCTTAACGTTCCAGCTTTGGGGTGTTCGAACTTTTGATATGGACTATACGGAGGCCGCTTCACTTTCGATTTATTTGGACAGGCTTACACTTAATAGCCACACCATCGAGGTGCGCTCTGTTTAAGACGTGCCGTGCGACTAGGCGCTCGACGGCACGAAACCACCGACCATTAGCAGTACGGCAGTACCAACCTCTCGATATGGAGTCGAAATGTAATTATCTACAGGTCGACAAATAATTCCTCGGCCTAACTGCAGAACAATAATTGATTTTATTGGATCCGCTTGAGCCGGGTCAATGTCAGTTGTTTTGTTGATAGGATTTTTTTTTTCCAGAGAAGAAAAAACAACAACTCGACGAACAGGTTGCTTTCTACTATCGCCAGGGCAGTGTGATTAAACACTGGTGGATATATGGTCCACTAAATTACAAGTATATTGTCCGCACCTATGTGAAAAAAGCAAACAAAGAAAGAAACAAAGTACCCATAAAATATTTTTTGTTTGCTTGTTTGTTCGTTTGTTTGTTGGTTGGTTGCTTTGACTGCCTAAACCTAAGCTCACACGGGCTGAATATTCAACGATGACATTTAAATTCACAAAGTCAGCAATAAAATATTATTTAGATTATTTAGATTTAGATTATTTATTTAGATTTTATGTATAACATATATATATATATATATATATATATATATATATATATATATATATGTATGGGTTCACACATACACACACATAATCATAGGCGCTATATATATTATGCGAAAATGCATCCATAATAATATAGAATATCAACAATATTCAATATTCATATTATCGTAATATCAATAGCAATAATACATCTATAACCGTGAAAAGTACTTTTCGGCAGGTACAAAAGTTAGCGGTAAATATGCTCTCATGTCGTTTCCACCAACTATTTCATATTCATTCACCAACGCAGTCTAGAAAGTGCAAATTATTTTCTACGTTTAGGAAGCGCCATTGAAGAGGAAAGCCTTTTTTCACTTCCGTCATACTCACGGACACGTGAGATCTTAGCCCCTTTTGCATAGACGCGCCTAACTCAATCAAGGGCCCAAATATTTCCTTTCAAAATAACTCGAGGGGTGCTGCGCCTCCTCCAGCGTTCGGCCATTCGAGTTTACTCTGCGTGTTAATTGGTTCTCGTGTGACTTTCTTTTCGCACCGTAGTTCAACCAGTCCCCGAAAAGCCGCTCTATCCTCGGGCTACAAAGTCCGACGGGAGGAGGGAGGGGGAGAGTATACAGGGTCAGTGATGGAGCACCTAATTGACGTTTTTACACGTTCGTGGGCCAGACTAAAACCTTTCCAAAATAACGCCCTCATACCTGGGTTAAGTTAGCTTGTATAAGATGCATTACTAAAACAAGCACCACTGGCGACCACGAAAAGTAGAAGCTGGAGCAATCACCATGGGAAAAAAGAGGTGTAGCTATGTTCAGTTTATGTTCTTGAGCTCAGCCTGAATTGGGCTTAACAGAAAAAAAAAACCGACCGTGAAAATTGGAAGCTATTTTCAGTCTGTATACCAAGCTTAGCCTAGTTTGAGATATAGCAACCACTACTGGCGTCCAGAAATGTGGTACCTATGTTCAGTTTTCCATACGTATCCTATTTAGCCTAGTTATTGCTAATACCACCGCCACTAGTGACCATGAAAATTGGAAGCTACTTTCAATTTGTCATACCCAGCTTTAACAGCTAAGAATCTGCCAAATCAAAAACTACTGACTGACGGACATTTTAAGAATTGGAATGTAAGTTTTAGACCAATTTGACAATGAAAATAGAAATTAGCAGTGAATTATTCTTTAAAAAAAACATCTCATTGCATATAAATCCGATCACATTGAAAGGATAGATACTTACACAAATGCATTATTAAGTGTCTTACCATTATGTTGTGTGTTTTTGGTAATAATAACAATAATGATTAAAAAAGCACGTTGGGGTTAGAGCACCAAAATCAAATGAAAATACAGTGTTGTCCATTTCAGTTGTTGACAAAATACTGCATCAGTAATAATGCTACGCCACCACTACCATGGAATGTGGGTCAACTGTCCGATCTATAACGTCTGCTCAAATTTATTTGCAATTTAAAGACATACCAACGACAGTAGCAACGACAAAAACAACAACATCGTCGGTAATTTCTACGTGGAGCTGTATTTTCCTGAAACGACACATGGACACGACAGAAGCATTTTTATTCGTTAAAGCATTCCATTTCCAACCCATCTGTATCGTGTGGCGCCACTGCCGTAAAAAAAAAAAAAAAAAAATGTAGATTTTCAAGGGAACCGAGTTATGCCGAACGGTCAATTTACGCATGCGCAGTAAGAGCAGAGAAGAGAGAGTGGGGGGGGGGGTGGAAGGAGAGACAAGCATCTCAATCTAGGAAATTGCGTCTCAGCAACCACCAAGATTCTTGAAACACGGAACCACTTCAGAAAGCCATAACCTCCTTGACCACTCTCAAAACTTTTTTTCGTTTTTCATTGCCGCTTTCTCCCCTTCTCTCTCTCTCTCTCTCTCTCTCTCTCTCTATCTCGCCCTCTATCTCTATCTTTATCTCATCCTCTATCTGTCTACCTTTCTCCCTTTCTGTTCGCCTTTGTAGCCGGGACAGGTGGAGGTGCAGGACAAACAATTTCACGCCATAGAGCCAGCGGAATAAATGGCACGGAAAAATAGGAGATTGGGGGCAGGCGAGCCGATTCGGTGGCGAGTGACGATTTGAAAGTCTGCGTCACGCGTTCATTTCAGCTCGTCGACTGCACGTAGACTGCTCTCGTTAGTCACGTGACTTTCGAGGAGAAAAACATTCTAGACAGGGTGGGGTGGCCAGGGGTGGGGTGGCCAGGGGTGGGGTGGGGTGAAAATGGAAGAACGGAATGGCATATTGTCAAACGCAACAAAATATCTGTCCGAGTTGGTGCATTATAAAGATACTGCCTCAAGCCACAAAACGGCGGTCTATTCCACGATGAGGGTTCCGCTGTTTTGACAGATTTGACGATTTAAAAGCGCTTTCTCGCAACGTCAACCATAAGAATCGTGAAAAAACTATATTTTTGTCTCTTTCTGATCCGTTTCAAGATTTGATCGAAATGGGTTAAACAAAAAATAAAGACTTTCGTGGCTGTCTTTTTTCAGCATAGTGCAATTGGCAATAGACAAATATTAGGGCAAGAATAGATAAGTACACATGGCTAATATTTTCTTCCGTCTACTTGAGATGATTCAAACTGTATTGTCATGTAAAGTCTGATTGTGTTCATCTCATCCAGCAAAAATACACTTTTTTTGCATTTTTCTTTTGTAGCTGTAAACATCAGGTAAACATCACGTTACTACTCACGCATTTTCGATGATAAAGCGCAATAACGAAAACAATACTATATATCCCCTCGTCACGTTCTTTCATTTGTATATATTCATGTACCCTTCAATATTAAACATTATTTATTGCCACAACATTCATGGGTGCCAGCAGAAAAAAAAAAGCAGAGACTGCAATTTCTAGCGTCCCGAGTTTCAAACGCCTTCCGTTGTGTTTTGCCTCGTCTAAAAGAATGAACTCCGTCGTCAGATTTCTTCTCTTTCTCTCTCCTCGCTATCTCTCTCTATATATTCATTTATCTATCTATCTATCTATTATCTATCTATCTATCTATCTATCTATCTACCTATCTATCTATCTATCTATCTATCTATCTATCTATCTATCTATCTATAATATATATCGGTAAATCTATCCATCCATCCATCCATCCATCTATCTATCTATCTATCTAACTATCTATCTATCTAACTATCTATCTATCTATCTATCTATCTAAAATCTTTATATCTATCTATTTATTTGTCTGTCTATCTATCTATCTATCTACCTATCTAACTATCTCTTTTGATGTTGCTTTTATTCCTTCCCACTCTTCTTCTCATATTCTTCCTTCAGATATCGGCCATTGATTCCTGTCATTTTCACGAATCAATCACTATTCAGAAAACAGTCCTGTTAATCACCCGGCTATATTCTCATTTCTCTCCACGTCTATCTCCCCCTATATTTCTTAAGTTCTCTCTCTCTCTCTCTCTTTCCTCTCTTCCATAATCTCTTTCTCTTCTTTTCCTTGACTCCATTTCTACATAATGCCGGGCTCGTTTCTACCCTCCGAGTCAATTTAGTCCTC
The DNA here is from genome assembly GCF_964275005.1 of Diadema setosum. Lineage (NCBI taxonomy): Eukaryota > Metazoa > Echinodermata > Echinoidea > Diadematoida > Diadematidae > Diadema > Diadema setosum. The sequence goes on from NC_092701.1 coordinate 32,250,394, forward strand.
GGGATTTATAGTCCGAGCCGGTCGGAAATATAAATATTATGCTCTTAACGACATTTGTTCCACACGCTGAATGGCTAAATAAAACACCGAATCAGAGAATGCGGCAAACATTCATTTTTTTTTCTCTCTTTTTCTTTATTTTTTCCCTTTAGTCAGGCGATATGTCAGATGTGAAGGAGATCTATATTGCTTCCAGTGAGTGGTAAGCCAGTTGCCTGATATTTCCTTTGGTTTTCAAGAATCTTTCAGATTGTAACGAAGCAATTATTGCTATATTGAATTGTTCATTCAGTGCGAAAGCACAGAAAATGTGCGTTTGATTAAAGTAAAGATCACACAAGTGTACACATAGCTAGATAGATAGATAGATAGATAGATAGATAGATAGATAGATAGATAGATAGATAGATAGATAGATAGATAGAATATGATAATTAAAGTTTGGCGTTCAATATATTTGTAACAATGTTCTCCCAGTCAGTATTAATGATATAGTTGTTATCAATATCTTCAATGCTGCATCGATCAATTTCATTGTGTTGACCGGGTAGTACATGACTACAATTTTATCTTGGTCATCGCATGTGAAAACATAAAACAAATTGCATGAACAACGACAAGATATTGCAACACAACTTTGTCAATCTGGAGACTGTGGCATTCTGAGGCTTTTACATTTTGATTTTGTTTTGTATTCCTTTATCTTTTTTTTTCCTTCACCATCAATAAATCGGAACTGCCACCCAAGACGATCACGGATGAGACGCTTTCCGGTTGGCTGCGTAATCGCTTTTGCGGAACCAAGACAGAGCATCACCTCGTGATCGCCACCAAAATAAAGTACCTGCGACTTGAGTCGTCTGCAAAGTCCATATTCGTGCAATCTGTGTCAGCTGGTCCGTCGATTGTTCGCGACTTTGCGAGACTTTACAGTGTCATGCGTCAAATGTAACGCTTATCATATGTGACGCATACCTTCAGGTGACCCGTCGCAGAGAGGATCGAGACTCTTCATTTGATTTGTGTGTGTGTGTATGTGTGTGTGTGTGTGTTTGCGTGTGTGTGTGTGTGTGTGTGTGTGTGTGTGTGTGTGTGTGTGCTTTTCTCTCTGTCTTTCTTTCTTTTTGGTTGTCGCTCGAAAAGATACAGTGTAATTTGTCATATCTATGATGACAGGGAATTTTACGTGGACCTGACGCATAATTGGTTCTGTATACTCTTAAGAACTATTATTAAACAATCATGTAAATGTATGTATACATGTAAACACATAATATATAATCAATTATATATATACAATAAAAATATACATACAAGCATATGTATATCCAATAACACATCTTCTACAACGGTAACTATTACTAGAACTATACGACGGTTTACAAATCTTGCTGCTGAAACTACAACTATTACTTTTGCTACAACCACCACCACTACTATACTGTTGTTACTACAACAACCGCCACCTCCATCACTGTTAAGGCTGCAACAGTACAAAAGCCACTATTTAGGCATTCAGTCTTCATTCAACTTTGCATCCCTCCACTGCATGGCTACAAGGCAACTTCCTGTCATTTCCTACCAGGATGAGGAAGGGGGGGGGGTTGGAGGGCATCATTGCGGCACTGCAATTTCCTAAATGTGATAGAAAGTGGACTCGCAGTGGACCTGCTCATATTTTTCAGCCAAAATTGAATATTGGACTGTAAGGGGAAACGATCTCGACGGGTTGAGTTTCTTGCGTTGAGAGGCAGATGTATGCGCTCCTGCTCGTCCCATGGTGTTAGCGAAAACTTCATCTCGGAAGAGCCTTCCTTCAAAAGACGCAAGATTTTAGATTAGACCACCTGTCAGTCTTAAAAACGAAATGTTCGAACGGGTTTGCATTTCATGTCTCGCGTCCTAAAAACAGTATTCATTAGCCCTGTTGTGCTCTTTTTATACTTGTGTATTATTTTGATTCAATAAGATCTTCCTTTTAAATGATACTAAATAATAATTTAACAACGCAGTATTGTTATTCCTCTCTCAGTTTTCCTCCATATATTTTAACATAAGCCTGGCACAAATTCAATTCACTTGGTGAAACTTCATAGAAGGCTTTAGCAAGCAAGGGAAGTCCATATCGAAGAATTTGAAGTGCACCGTGTTTATGCGTTTCGACAATTATTCCTGGCACTTGTATTAAGTAAAATAAAAAAAAAGAACGAAAATAGAAACTTAGAGGTGTAGATTGTGTCTACGTAGTTATTTAGGAGTTTAATGGACCCTCCTTTAAGACCGCAAGAAACGTTTCTCAAACTGTCAAATATAGAAACATTTTTTTATGCAGTATCGTTCTTTAAGAATTATTGTTCCAGCTGATATCTTACTTTGATTGCTGATAGAAAACAAAATAAGAAGGGAACAATATGTCCTGTACGTTTTTTCTGTTTTGGTTAGTAAAATTCCAAATTAATTGAAGTACCCTGTAGTTGCCTGAGAGATATGATAACTTGGCATGCGGCTAGTGACTACCACATCCTCATTTTGAAGAAATGGGTGAAGACGTCGCTCCTAGTTTTGGTAAAGAAGGGAAAAAAACCACCCTTCCCCTTTTTTGTGGGGGTGGGGTCACTTTCTAATAGAGCGTGTGTGCTTTTGCTTCATCTCTGACTTTCTTTTGGCCTTTCTGTATTTTGGCCATTGAGAGGAGACGGCGAAATATTCCCCAGATGACAAGACCTTTGAATGGCCCATCTCATGGGATCACAAAGTGAAATCGGTAGTTAGATTTTACTCAGAGTCATATACGATGATGCAATTTGCACATAAACGATCTTATGCACAAACATCTAGACCACTTTAACCCATCCTTTGCGGGAACGGTGATAGGACATGTGTTTAAGAGATAGGAAAACGCTATCTTTCGGAGACATAGAGTTAATTTTGTCTTGATTAATGGAAGAGCTGTTTCATGTGAAGTAAATCTCCCTAGAGGACTGTAGGTTCATCGAGATGGCATTTGGGCCAGAATGTCACTTCAGTATTTCAGTGCCGGAGAAGGGAATAAACAAAGTGCTGCCACCTGATTTACCACCGATGAAGTTGATTTAAGAAGCACAGGTTGCAAATGTCACGAATAAAAAATGGAAAAGGTGAATCGGTTCAGCTTTAGCAATGGTCTCCATAATGAAGAGAGAATTCAATTACTTTCCCTAATCGCTTTCATTACCTTGCTAAGGAAAATGTACTTCAAAACGTGTTTAATTTGCAGAGGTCTGATAATGCTGATAATGTCTTTTTCACATCTAGGGTAACAACGATTTTCAATTGTGTTTTTTTTTATCTCGATATTCTCATACATGAAAGACTTGATTTGCAGCAGAATGTAGATGGTGCATCGATTGAGTGCACCTAAAAGAAATCAAAAGAGTCCACATTCATGACCTCTTTAAATCACGTGAGTTTTATAGGAGGTATACAAGAAAACACGACACAAGGAAAAGAAAACCGAGGCATGAGTAAAGAGAAGTGAATGTTATTCCCGAGCATTACATCCCCCTTCCATGTTTTTTTTTTCTTCTCTCTTCTCCCTCTCCTTCTCCCTTCCTGAACCATGATCTAATTTCCTTTATCTATCGCCGGTACATAGCCCCTTTAGTTGCGCACATGGCCTCATACACAATGTGAAAACAATCGTCGGCGGTAACCTAGTTAACAGACCATATGTAATTTTCTTGTTTTCTTTTATTGCTTGTTCAGGGCCTGGTAATACCCGAGTCAGACCACGTCTTCTTGCTCTCTAATTAAATCACCCCCGCTTTCTACCAGAGAATTCCTGCGCGAGGTATCGTACCTTTCCCCCTGTCTTTGGTCATTGATTGTCCTTAATGAAATCCTGGCAAGGGTATATGCCATCCCGTGGAAGTAAAACATTGCTCTCTTCCCCCTTCTCTTCCCGTCTTTGAAGTGCGTGAATTGGTTGTGGCGCGACATTCTTACGACACGGTTACACAGGATGTTTTTGGTTTGTTTGTTGTTGTTGTTTTTTCGTCATTTTTTCAGCACGACAACAAGAAGGGAATAGCCTTCCAGAATAATGTTATACTACTTATATGCAATGTTGATATAAGTAGCACTTGTTTGTTTGTTTGTTTTTCTTTTGTTTTTTCTTTGTATGTGTATCTTTGTTGTTGTTGTTTTGCTTTGGACTACTTTACAATAAAGATAATATATATTAGCAAGTTTCCTCACAGGCGTCACTTTTGAAAAAAAAAAGTAAAGAATAATGAAATTCGTATAGATTACAACATGAAAAAGATGTGCGAGATTGGACATGATCTACAATTTTTCAAGGGAACTCGTAAACATTTATGTACAGATTTGTTAAAGCCAAAGGCCAGTACGTGTTTGTGAAAGTCCCATTGGTAGAATCATAATGTACCCGAATCTTAGACAGGTGTTTTTTTTTTATTATTATTATTTCTGATGTCACAATTCGAATGTTCGTCTCTGCTGCCTTATTCTTCCTTTTCCTCAACCCCACCCCCTTTTTGATGGATTAAGATAATATTTTGTGCCAAATCGCTTTACATCGAATTTTTGCAAAGTAAAGTTGTACATCAAAGTTTTACATCAAAGTTTTGCAGAGTAAACAGCTTTTTTGCCTTCTCATAATCGGCATTTCTTGTCAGAAATCCAATGTTTTTCCAATGCTTCATTCAGAAATCAATCAAATTTCATAGATTCATTCGTACTTCATATAATAATCTTATAGCAATTGGTATAGGACAAGCCGAAACAAAACCGATTTCATATTTTGAACTCATTTTGCCATCAATCAAAATATGAGTTAGGTGTGTTGACAAAATTTGTAAAATCTTCATTTCTTTCCTCTTTCTATAAAGAAATTCGTACTTCAGCCTGAATGCGTTTCCTTTTTGTAAAATCGCCTTTAATGGATGCTACGGTACCCCTTTAAACGTCTTCTGCTATTTAATACCGGAGTATACGGCCGTGGAATATGAGTTCATGTACCGAATGCCGAACGCATCGTGCGCCACCATCTGGGAAGAAACGCTCACGGGTGGCGGGTCTCGTTATTGATGAACCCGTAACAGGAGGCTCGCTTTATTATTTCGCCATGCATATCAATTTATGTCACTTGATGAAGATGAATCGGACGGGATTAATATAAAATTTCATTGTTGATACAGGTTCTCGGTTCATGCTCCGTCAAGGAGTGCTCTTTCATACTCCAAGCTTCTTCCTCAAACCCCTCCCCCTCCTCCACCCCCCCCCCCTTCTCCTATACTATACTCATACGAACATTGCCATGCTACAAGAGAAGCCTGAGAGTTTATAACCTTTAAAACGACGGAGATTGCACCTTACCACAGAGACAAAAGCACGTACTAGTAAGTGGCGTGCGCACACAAACAATTATGGAATGCACTGTACGTATGTGTGTATGAAGCATTTTTTTTTCTCCTTTCTCATTAGTTATTGCATCAACATGCTCGCTTTACATGCTAGAAAAGTCCTTCGAAAAAAAAAAAAAAACTTTGAGAAGGGTAATAATTGCACGGTTTTTAACATCTTATTATCTCTTGTCAATGCTGTTGTCATTTTGCAATATGTTCACGATAAACATCACTCAATGACATGTTAGTCTTAATCTTTGAGCCCCCAATAAACGTATAAACAAATTACCCTCCCTTGGTGCACGCGATACGACCATTGTTCTGGTGTGTATGCTTTTTTCAGTTTCAAACAAAGAATTTCCGTACTAATAGGATATATCACAATCTTCCCTCCACGAATCATTACAGGAGATATTAGTGTGTGTCATTGCTCTGAACTGGACTTTATCCAGAACATATAGCATCCAGTGGCTCACATTGCGCACGCGTGGACTTAATAGATAACTTTTGACATTACTTTTGTTGTTGTTTTTCTGGTTGTTGTTGTTGTTGTTGCTGCTGCTGTTCTGGTTGTTGTTGCTGCTGTTGTTGTTTTTGTTGTATAGTTGTTGTTTTTGCTGTTCTCAATTGCGCAGGTGGTGGTTTGCGAAAATGCGTTCGTCATATCTACGCTCGTGCAAACATCCAAGGCACCCTGTTACCCCAGAAAGACACAGATTAAAATGAAGGAAAAAATAACAGCATACGCAAAATCTAGCGGAAAAACAAACACGATATAATTCCTCTGCCGTGCGACGTTAGAAAGCATACTGGTTTTGAAGTAAATCTGTTGCGACGTTTGTCTATGAGGAGAAGGTTGGGGGTGGGGGAGGCAAGGGAATAGGATGAACAGATGTGGTTTAGCTATTTTGGATTCATGATATTATTTCATCATTGCCTGGTATTACTGAGGGTATATGTATCCATTCGCGTCGGATCGTGCCGGTGGGTGTGTTTGAAGTTGGCGGGGACTACGGCAGTGCGGGGAGGAGGATGCACTCTTACTGGTACCCCAGCCTTCAAGGCGGATATTCGTCAATTGATATTTGATTTACAATGTACAGACTCTGACGCTAGTCGCGCTGACAACATAAATCCCCCTCTAGGCCAACCTTCTTCTTCTTCTTCTTCTCCTTCCTCTTCATCGTCTTCTTCTTTTAGTCCCTCTTCCTCTTCATCTCTTCCCTTCTTACTTTATTTTTCTTTTCTTCTTCTCTATCTCTTTTCTCTAAATATGTTCCTTGAATATATTTCACTTCATGTCGGTATTTTGTCTATCTCTCTCTTTCTTTTTATCTGTCTTTTAATCCTTATTTCTGTCTTTCTATTTCCTTCTCTCTCCCCCCCCCCCACTCTATCTATACATATATCTCCCTCTCTATCTCTCTCTCTCTCTCTCTCTCTCTCTCTCTTTGTTTTTCTCTTTCTCTCTATGTGTATTTTCAGAGACGAAGTTTTGAGATGGATGTGTTTCTCATTGACTTCGGTTTACTGAGGTAATCACCGTATAGAAACCCTGCAAGGAGCAGCAGCTCCATTGATTGCAAAGATTGTCTTGCCTCCCAGATACAAATAAGTCCGATTTCACGGCAGCCAACAACTAACACCAAGGGCTGAGGGGAAACAAGTCGCCCCGAGGTAGAGAAGAAATATATAGATAACCAACCAAAATGTCAAGTTATTACGACACAGCGCATCTGTCTATTGTCACGTTAAAACTTTACAGAGTAACATCTTTTACGTCTTACAGTGGCAACATTATACATGCTATTAGAAAAAGCATTCATGCGTGTTCCACTTGATAGTTTATTTGGAGAGAGGTTCACCTGTTCTTATGAAAGAACACCTAAGGGTTAAACAAAAGGAAAACTTTGTTAGCCCAGCGTTTGAGTCACAGCAAACCAACCGTATCGCCTTATTTGGAGTGAAGTTTCCAATATCGTGCTGCGGCGGGGCGGATGACGCCAGAACTTCTATATGCACAGTGATTACGGTTTCGTTACTGTTTGGAATGTGTTTTGATGGCTTAATAGATGGATGGCGGACGATTTCTCCGCGAGATTGGCCCATTCCGTCATGAGCTCGCCTCTCTAGCACATCATGTTAGTGGGGTTATACGAGTTGCATGAACGCGTGATACCGCGCTTATGGATTTTACGATACACCAATGGGTGAATGAGAAAGTTGATCGTAGAAGCAAACTTAATACGATGCGAATAACAAACGGATGGTTTTCTATACGTGATTGTCTTTTGTGTGTACACATTACTGAATCATTATTACGAGGAAATTGCGTCTAGATTTTGCTATTTAAGTCATTTGGTGAAAAATGATAGAAAATAACCGATCGTATCACGAGCGAGTATTACTACAAATATTGAATGCAGTTGTATATAATACGGTGGTCGTATGCATTAAAATATCTCATGAGTGCGAAAGGACAAAGATCAGTCGTGAAGAAACACTCATGGAGAATTATTACAAAGAGTCTGGAACAAGAACTACTAACGTATTTGCGCGACTTCCGCACTATTTCTCATTTACACCATGGCTAAACGCTTTAGGAGATGAGAAGTATAAATTCTTTTAACACCAACGAAAAAAAAAGACCCAGAGATGCGATCAAGGTATCCTGGTGATAATGATACACTCAGAGTTACCCCCATTTCTCAAAGATAGAAAGGCTTATTCGTATAGACCTGGGAGTCAGCCTGGATGTAGGCAGGATGTCCTGCTGGTGAGGTTGTAGTGCAGTACCGCGTTTCGAGGTCTCAACAGAGTAAATATCGCTTTACGGCAGGTGAAAAGAAAAATACATGTCCCTCGTTTCCTTTCAGTTATTTTAGACGTTTATAGTTCGCAGTATGAAAATTATCATAAGACTTTGAAATTTATTTTTAAAAAAAATCTTATATGGTAAGTATTTTGTTTTAAGTATGGCAAATGAAAATCTAGCGTGAGTGAAGATCTTATTGACTATTCTTTCATTGTTTTGCTCGTTTAATCCCAAAATGTCACGTAAAGTAAGACATCAGAAACTTATAAACTTTTGGTTGAGTGTGTCTAGGGAAGTGTGCTCAGCATGGTTTCCAGCTAGAGAGAGAAAAAAAAAAACAAGGACTTTTAATTTGGGGTGAGTGAGATCATCATCTGGTGACACTCGTGACGTGATTTTCCAAACACATCATTAAACTCTGAGTGGCGTGACAAAAAGAAAAAAAAAAAGGACAATTACAGTAGCGGTAATCATGTTGGTAAGCAGACAGCAGATGTCTAGGGGACTGACTCATGATTGGGCGTCTATGTATTTTGCTACCAACGGAATCTGGGCAGACGCTGTCTGGCTACTTCCCCTCCCCCCCCCCCCAAAAAAAAAAACAAAACAAAACAAACATAATAATAATAATAATAATAATAATAATAATAATAATAATAATAATAATAATAATAATAATAATAATAATAATAACAATGAAATGAAATATTAACAAAAAATCAGCAAAGAAAAAAAAGACACACCTGCTGGTGTCGAAACCCTTTTTTAACGCCTGGTAAGCCGCTAAAAGGTTACAGAAGTAGGGCAGGGTTTTAGGGGTACTTTTCGTAGACGCTAATATTGATTACGCATGCAAAGTGATCTGGTGAGATGGTGCATGATAGACATCGATGGAGAATATTATTAATTTCTTATCAGTTGTGATGATATCAAGGGTTTCATCAAATCTGACTTAAAATGGAAAGATATTGAACTTCAAAGTTTGGGCGAAGCTGTCATAAGAGTCGCAAGCACAGATGCAAATAAGATGAGTTTATGATGTCATTGTCTCAAAAGTCACCCATTGACAAACACATTATTCTGTTTGACATAAAATCGAAAAAGACTTTTAACCCATGAATTTTGTAGATTGTTACTGCGATGACTTGCAAATGGAAAGGCTTGAAATTGCTAAATTGTAAACCAAAAACCGCGGATTTGGACTTGAATGACAGGTGCGCTCTCAAGCCATATACCTGGTCATGGACATTATAGCTATTCATCTGGCTGAAAATGTCTTTGGTAGTGAACGGACGTGAGAGTCATAGGGATTACGACAGATCGTAGAGAGCTTGCGTTTGTTTTGGATAAATGCGCTAAATGTGGAATGAGTCACAAGTTTTAATCAAAACAAAACGGCGCTGTTGTCATGAAGATTTCATTGAAGTCTGGAGTATAAATGACACATGAATAACATCGGCATCAACACTCATTATGTACGACAACATTCTCGGAAAAGCTCCGGCTGAAAGTCCCCCTTGCTTAAATATTTTTCCAAATAATTTCGTCATTACCGCCATTCAGTGTTCCTGGCGAAGAAATGGTGCCATGTGTGTGTGTTGTGTGTGCGTGTGTGTGTGTGCGTGTGTGTGTGTGTGTGTGTACTCTACTCGGTTCGTTACCTCAGCATTACTTATTCTCCAAACTTGGTGGACACTCTGCCTGCTCATCCAAATAAACAAACATTTGCCCTCACCGCACCATCAATGCACCGCCGAGAGTTTCTGCTGATGCGATTGATTAGGATAGATGTTGAAACATGTCTTTCGTGTATGCATCCATTTGGAGTCTATCAATCGCAATTTGAGACATACATTTTTTGCCCGATTCCGAACCAAGCGGTTTTGACTGTTACCAGAAACTGCTGATTAATTTGAATTGAAAAATACCTACTTCCCTCGAAAATACAGATCCAACTGAACCTTTAAGAAGAAAGAGAGGACCAGAGAATGTTACCATGGAAACGAGACGACGGAGGCAGTCTCCTCCATGCATCCTTTAATGTTCAATTTGACTCCGGGAGTAAGGGGTAACGAGCAACCAATTCTGCGTTCGCATGCATCTTCTGTTATTAATTCTGCGCAGGGGGTTTTGCTGTCATTTTTGGTATCTTTCAAGCCAGAATGGTATACGCTCGAATCATACTAGGCACTACTTGTTCTTTCCTGTTCATAAATTAATCTTTCCTCTGCATCGCCATGCTCGCAGATTTGCGGCCGGCCCGGCGTTTACACAGTCTCCGGTGTTGCGAATAACTCTCTCGGAATAATGTTACATGCCCGCCGTATACGTCGGGGCACTGACATCAAAAGTCACATTCACCTCACATCTTCTCTTCTTCTTCTTCTTCTTCTTTGTTCTTCTTCTTCATTGTCTTTTTCTTCTTCTTCTTCTCCTCCTCCTTCTCTTCTTTCTTGTCAATGAGACGCCTGAGCAGCCTAATGTTGCAGCGAATTACATTCGTGCCGAAGTCTTATTTCCCAACCGCACTGGTGACCTATTTTGAAATAAGCCATGATCATAAAAACGAAATGCTTCCTAAGTCGTGCTTGGTGATAACCTTGCGATCTTTGATGTCTCACCGATTCTTTTCGTTAAAGGAACAAAATTAATAGCTTTTATATTAGGTAGAAGTTTTTCACCGTGAGTGCACTCTTAAATGGAAATGCAATTGAAATAAAAGATTGAGCGAAGTTGAAACGAGGGATTTATTCGATTGCAGGTGTGCATTTTGTGGAAAAACGTACTACTTTAATTGCCCCACGGCTATTCGGAAATTTAGGCCAGATTTCATGCGCGCTTCCGTTTATTCCAGTAAAGAGGGTTTCTTTCCTTGAATTTGCCGCAATCGTCGAGTACCCCTTAAACCAATGCGGTGAAACCCAAAAGTGTTGCAATAGTAAATCAGGTGGCGTTTGTCACTGCACACGGAATGGAGATAAGCGACAGGGCCGAGCACGTGTGCATGCATTGCACCTACGCTTAAGATCTGTAGATAGAAAAATAGAAATCATGTTACCCAAACCAACAGAGAAACACAAATCAATAATAAAGTGAAAAGCAACGTTGGCGTGCGAATAACATATACAGACACAGTCTTATTTATCCAGGGAAGCCTCTTAAATAGAAGCTCTGTTTAAAACCACGGTGGCCTTGCTGTTACAATTGCCCCAGTCTTTCCAGGTACCAGATTTAAACCCCTTTGTATATTCATTTATCTGTCTATGATATCTGTTATATATTCATTTCTATAATTATACATTTAATCATGTTCTAATGTATTTCTCTTGGAGCAAGAGGATGGTATGGAAGTAACGTGACATTGTTGCAATCTGACACAGTATTTATTGCAACAAAAGGGTAATAATATTCTGTAAAGCGCATTTAATGACACGCGCCATGTAAACACTAGTTATTAGTAAAGCTTGTGTGCTGTGGCTCAATGGAAACACATCAAAATTACGTGTCGGATAGGAAACCCTTATCTCCTGACCGTGAAAAGATGACGAGCATTTACAAAGTATATCACACCCGGTTTTATCCAGTTTGTTAATTTCTTAGTGGCGTTATATTCTGAATAGGCCTAAAAATGTCAGGAATAACGAATAAGGGCGAGAATCACCAATACACAATATTAAAGCTTTTGAAATAAAGAGAGCGTTATCTCATTGCTTCGCTTCAAACCGCTGATCAAACAAACGTTATAATTTTGATTGACGCAGAGTTTGTAAAAAGCAGACCCGGAAAAGGTCTTTCGTAGATACAGAGGCCCTGCAAGGTGATTTCCGAGGACTATTTCATTCGAACAAAGTTTAACAAAAGTTGTGGACATCCATAGCTGTAGGGTGTGTCATTTTCCTCGGCCGCAAAATGCCATCGGTGCGTAACTGAAAACGTCTCGCTGTCATGCGTACTATTGTACATGTCCACAAGCCACAAATTTCCTTAAAAAGAAAATGACTTATGAAACAATTTCCGAGTAAAGATATTTGCGTTTGGAAAAGATGGGATGTATTCTCGATGTTATTGTTTCCGCATCTGTTTCATACACGAGCTGAATTGCATCATGTTTAACGTAGAATTTTCTCCTCAGAGTATACGTCTTTCAAAATAGCCCACGGTTTTATTGCAAATGTATGTATGCGCTCTGCCTGTATTACGGATCGAATGTTTCTGCATTAGTTCATCCATTTTGCTTAGACAAAGTCAAATTGTCTGGGCAGGGCAGCGCAAAATGTGTTATATCGAAGGCTGTGGATATTTGGGAGGGAAAGGTCAAACAGATGTTAACAGGCTGGTCGGAGGAAGAGGAAGAGATGAGAGTGCGTAGAAAAAAAAATGCATCGCTGGATCGCTTCGCATCAAGAAAGTTGCGCGCGCCTCGGCTATTTACCACTCACTTGTTCCAATCTCAAGATCGAGGTGCTTGAATAGTTTCATCCGCTGTACTTTTTTTTTCTCTCACGAGCAACGGCCACTCATTCCAGACTATACTAAACAATAGAAGAGAAATCTCTCGCTGGCAGGTTTATAACACTGCACAGATTGAACGTGCAGGCTTTTCCATTAAGGAAGCGATCTAAAAATACCTTCCACTATAGAGAGCTATACCTCCCTGGACAGTTTAGAGGCAGGGGTTAAAGTCTTTCTATTTTCTTCTACATTTTTTTGTCTTTTGGTTTTTGAGGAGGCTTAGAAGCCGTCCTTGCGGGAAACGAACTTACATTTTGATGAATATAGTATGATAACGCGATCATGAATTTGAACGGCGCGTGCGGACAGTCCGCTTTATACGACAACGTTGTGAGAAGATAGAACGTTGATAAGCGTTAGAGTCTGAAGCTGCACGGATAAAGAGAATACAATAAAAAGACACACATCAGTATGATGTAGAAATATATTATATATTATATACTATATACTATATTATAGATTATATATTATATATTATATATTATATATTATATATTATATGTTATATTTTGTATATTATATATTATATACTATGTATTTACATATTATGTACCTATCGTGATTTTTTTTTCATTGTTTAAACTTTTTACAGGTCGTGTTTTGTCTTCATACGTGGTCTAATTCAGTAATTTACTAAAGCTACCTTAAATGTTAACAGTACACGAACTTGAAAGACTGGCAAACTTACTCTCGGCGCAGACTCACGAAATGAATAGGTGGAAGAGTTGTTTAGAATGACATGGACATAGATCATGATGAGGGTGTTTGTGTACGTATACACAAGCGTGTGTGCGCGTGTGTGTGCGCGCGTGTACTCGTCTGTGTAGGTGGGAGTGACATGCATAAGTGTGGGTGTGGGAAATATGTAGATGTTTGTTTGTGCGTCAGTTGCCCACCTACTGTTCAGTTCATTTCAGTGAAATTTATTGAATTTACTGAAGTTAAACTTCTGCGTTCCGCCTTGCATCCCACTCTCAAACCTTAAACCATATAGAATGGATGTTTGTATAAAGAGTCTGAGTTATTTTCATCGCTAACTTGTAATTCACGGAGATGACAGATCGAAATCTTTTTATTAGTAAAGAGGTGAACTTATTTCGCACGTTAAACGTCACAAAGAGATACAGTGCTTACCAAACATCGGCGACACGGCCTGTTCTCTAATCAAATTATTTGTCAACCTTGTAATGCCTATCTAGTTGCTGTAATGCAGCCCACGATGTGAGGGGCTAGTAGATCCCCCTCCGACCCCCTCCTCCTCCCGATTCAACTTTCACGCGAATTCAAACTACAGGAAAGGGGGTGGGGTGTATAGAAAAACCTGGAATCCGATAGGAGCGAATTCCTCGCGAAGCGTTTCGTCAGCGGAAGCGCGCACTTCCGCTTAAGTGCATAATAATCACGGAGCCCATGTTGTTACGCTTTCGGCAGCATGTTGTGTAGACTGTACTTCGCGTGACACATTCTCTACATAACAAGGGTCACTGAAGAGTGTAATAATGTACTCTGTTTCGCTTCTCCGACAAAAACATGTATGTTCCTGCGCTTCATATGATGTTTTCTGTTCTACCTTTCAACACATTTACACACTCGTGGAGACGTAAAAACAGCCACGTGATCATTCCTCTCTAAATTTAGATCTCCTTCATTTATTGGGCGCCAACTTCATAATCAAATTTGTGCCGATACCAATACACTACAGCACCCACTCACGCATGGTATAGCTGTTGTGATTTGTTTCCCCTACACATTTCAATAATATTATTGAACTGTTAGGGAGTCTTTTTTGACAAGAGGACCTACACATACATAACGACGCACACCGCTCATGATGTAAGAATGTGTATGTGAGTCTTTCAGCATTCATTCGTCATTTTGTATAGACGTATGACAAAACGTCATTCCAGCCGTTATGGGGTAGGCAACTATTGATAATCGCATATGTATATAATTACATATATTATATATATATATATATATATATATATATATATATATATATATATATATATATATATTTATTTATTTATTTATTTATTTATTTATTTATTTATTTTCAGTTTCCTAATTGTGACTTCGATTGCCGCACAAAATAGCATCATATATTTTATTCATCAAGGGATTTCTTGAAAAGGTACATTGTAAACCTATGTCGACAGTTACACTTTGTTGTGCCAATATCTTTCGACAATGAAACATTAGCACTCTTTTTTTTTTCTCATCACTACGTGCCACGCATAGATTTCTTTTTTTTTTTCTTAATACCTAGAAGTCCTTTAGATTATCCTTTTTTCTTCTGCTAATTGTCAAAGCTGTGAATTTCTCATCGCAAAAAACAAAACAAACAAACAAGCACACACACACACACACACACACACACAAATTCACAAAAACTTCCAGAAATAAATAGGCCTGTTAAAAATAGATTTTTGATCGCCGAAACTGTATGATGATCTACAGAGTTCGAGAAACATCACTATGAAAATTGTTTTCTCCGGCGCGTTGAGAACTTTTTGAAGTTTTTGAATTGAGTTGAATTTTTTACAAAGGAATAATGATATTATTATCATACAGACATAGACTGACCCGGATGTGAACTGAGCGAGTACTAGAGCTAGAATGACATTCAGACGTTCATTATCAAAAGGCTCATATACAATGTTAAAAGAAAGGGCAAGATTGAAGGCAATAAACTTGCAATCTTGTTGTGTTTTTACGATGTAGAGAAAAAAATCCCTTCCAGCAAAGGTCAGTTTTCTCATTGGTGAGACTTTCTGGCCGTGAAGAAGGGACTTTTTTCCATTTTAACGGAGCGGAGCAGTTGATCAAAGAATGTCAGCCCAAGCCACTTGGCGACCATTCAGTGGCCGCGGATGAAATGAATCCTGCGATGTTTACCTCCAGCGTCGACACTCGATAGTCGATTCGATACAGCTAAGGGGGGTCTAGTTCCTGAAGGAGACATCCCTCGGTTGATGAGATTTCGATATGACATGAATCGGGAGAACATTTCATTGCTATGTTATCTTTACTCCCGAGTAAATGGGCTTCTCTCGCCAGCGTAACGGCATGTGTTTGCGTATGCGTGGCGAAACGTTTATTTGATTTCACGATCGTTTCAATGCCCAATGATTCTGTTGTCGCCCGTTCGAAGAAAATTAGATTTTTTTTCCTTGGTTGATCTCGAAACAGACGGGGACGCACGCTAACACGAATTCAAACACATCAGTGTTGTTCATTTCGAGGATACAATAGGTGAATATAAATAAGAAGGTATATAGATGGGCTTGACGTAGAATAGGGTGATGTATGATTATGTTGCCGAGACCGTGTCCTTCGGGTCGTCTTCCCCGGGCGAGTCGGTTCCATTAAATCGTGCTTAATCGATACTTTCGCGCGGCGAACATTAGCAGGCAGGTCGCCTATTCCCGGAGGACGCTAAATCATACCCCCTCGCCCCTCTCACAGTCAATCGAAGAGCCACGGTTTGAAGTGCACGGGGACCCTGGTGAACCGTCCTATTTTTTCAATCATTGTTTTAAACCCGCATTAGTGGCTCGCCTTGGCGCACGACATAAAAACCTTGATGGCCCAAACAAGTCGTTAGTCGGTAACCAAGGGTGAAACCTATGATTGGACTTTCTGACTCCATGTCCCATACGTCTTTAGTCATTCTTACTTTCATTGTTTTACTTATCATTGTGTGTCGGAGAATCATCTCCCCCCCCCCCCATCTCAGGCATTCGAACATAAAAATGACGCCTATGCCTACACAGCGCACCACTCCAATAATCCTTCGTGTCGCCCTCTTCCGCTCGCCTAGAAAGAAGCAGATGTGGCTCTGTGGATCAGATCACATACTCTCAATCCTAAGGTTCATGGTTCGAACCCCTCATGCAGCAGCGTTCTAAACCTCTAAGACAAGACTTTTCATCATCACTGTTAGCCCTCCGGAGCGGACTTCAAACCATCGGGTCCGTGGGTGGCTTGCTCGAAAGCCTCTTAAAAGTGTTTCTTTAGTGGCCACTTATATTCAAGTCCAAACACAAACGACATCTTTGGGGACTTGCTCCCTACTTTGCGATTTGTTTCCAAAACATAGAAATGATAATGCAGTTAGCATACCAAGGATGGCGGACGAATCGCCAAAACTATATCTCCTTAACCATATATATGTTTTATTTTGTGTATAATGGTGCGTGTGCATTTAAGTGCATGTAGCAATAACTTATATGATTACAAATTTTGTTGGTTTTGGAAAACATGCTGTATCTAGAATCTCGTATCGATTGTAATTATTCAAAAGTATAGCTATTTTGACTCTGATTTTTGACTGTGATTCTGTATTAGTTTTCTTCAAATGAACGAACAAAAGAAATGTGAAGGAGCCAACCACAGTGCAACAGAACTAAAAAGTCAACGCCATAACATTAGTTTTGTTTTGTGCGATTAATTTTCTTCAACATAATTTCATACATGCATCAAAATTCTCTGTAATGAATACCTTAACATTAATATATAGATTACAATGTACATGATTCAAAAGGGAAAAGATGAATGCGTACATTTGTTTTTATTACCAAAATATAATGTGGTATCAATTGAAGAAGGACTGCCACTACAAGCATTATGCTTTAACACGTGGCAGCCTGGGAAACCTACCTACGTATATATATTTAGTTAAGCAAAATGGAGAAATAAAACCTGAACATTCAATGCATTAAGTTTTCATCAGTTACTATGGAAGCGAAGCATACGCCATAATAAATAATAAGTGGAGGGGCAATTATTGATGAACACGCCATCAGAATCAGAGCTTGACTTGGATTGCGGCCCAAGCAAACAAGCAAAACGAATAGTCGCTTATATATTCACGATACGCTTTTATATCATTACCGTCATGTATATATATATATATTAGTGGAGCGGCATAGCTTGAAAAATTAGAGGAATTGTGCATTTTATGATAAAAGCACCAAATTTCGCACAAATGTTGACAATTACATTAGAAATAAATTCAGATATTGGGCCATCGAAAATAGCGCCCTCAACGGTCATGGCAGCCATTTTTTAAAATGGCCGCCATAAATGCCATTTTTCGTAAAAATTTACAAATTTCAAAAGGGAAAATCAATAAGATTTTGCAAACGAGTGGGAAATAACATTCAAAATAAGTTTAGATATTGGGCCACCGTAAATTACGCCCTCAACGGTCATGGTAGACATTTTTCAAAATGGCCGCCATAAATGCCATTTTTCGCAAAAAAAATTACAAAGTTCAGAAAGGAAAATCAGTAAGATTTTGCAAACAAGTGAAAAATAAAATGTAAAATAATTTAAGATATTGGGCCATCGAAAATAGCGCCCTAAACGGCCATAGCAGCCATTTTTCAAAATGGCCGCCATAAATGCCGTTTTTTAATAAAAATGTACAAATGTGCAAAAAAATATATCATATGTTGAAAAACCCTATCATTTTCGATACAACAATCTTCCTTTACCAAAACCTCGAACAAATAGTTGTAAACGCACATTCTTTTATAGAGGTATAAAGTTGCATAATAGTCTTCCCATTTGTATTCGTAACTGCCCAACAATTGTAACATTTAAGCGATTATTGTTAAACAATTAGACTGAATAAGACTCAGTGGTGTCTATTTTATGAACAATTCAAAGATTTTGTCATGTATGAAGTATGTATAATTAATGATTATTTTGATTTGTATATCGATTTTTAATTTGAATGAGAAGATGATATTGAATATCATTATGGTTATTACAAGACGATATTACCTTCTTTCCCCCCACTTTTTTTTTCTATATATTTTTTTTTCTTCTTCTTCTTTTTCTTCTTCTTCTTCTGGTCCCCATGGAAGACCAGTGACTCTATAACAGTGTCGCTGAATATGGGTTTTCCAGCCGTTTTCCACTATCTCATCTATCACTTTGTCTCTGTTATTATTGTTTCGGTTCGCTGTCTGTAAACTCATACTCGTACCGTTTAATGATATTAATTTTCTCTTGTTTGTATAGTTTGTATAACATTGCATTTCTGTAAACTCTGTATATTTGTAAAGATATTTCATTTGTATGCTTTTTATGACGGAAAATAAAACCAAACCAAACCAAACCAACAAATTTCAGAAGGGAAAATCAACAAGATTTTGCAAACGAGTTGAAAATAAAATTCAAAATATATTCAGATGTTGGGCCATCGCAAATTGCGCCCTCAGCGCCATAAATACCACCTTTTTCTCCGAATTTACTAATTCCAGAAGGAAAAGACAGTGAAATTTTGCACTCAATTCAAAAATTTCGTTTGAAATATATCTTGCGCCTATGTATTACATTAATGTAAATAGCGCCCTCAATGACCATTGCAGCCATTTTCAAAATGGCCACAATGGATTCCATTTTCTTTTATTTCCTGATTTCACAAAAGGAAAAGTCAATAAGATTTCGCACACAATTTGAAAATTATGTTTGAAATAAATATTTGTATTAGATTATTATAATACTGCCCTCAACGGCCATGGCCGCCATATGCCAAAATGGCTGCCATAGTCATAATCATTTTGTTTTAAAAATGGTAATTTCAGAAAGAAAAGTCAACAAATGTGTACATAAATTGAAAATCATGTTTAAAATCAAACAATATATCTAGATTGCATTAACTCTAGAAATTGTTCCTTCGCAAATTTTGAAGAAGAAAAAAAAATGCTTATAACGGTAATTGCAGTAATTTTCCAAAATGGCTGTCATAGATGCCATTCTTCTTTAATGAAAATGTCCTAATGCCGGAAGAAGACAGTAAACATTTTTTTTTTTTTTTGGCGGAAGTTGACAATACATATAAAGAAGTTTGGATATTGGACCATCATAAACTGTGTTCTCAATGGCTATTTCAGCTATTTGTCAAAATGGCTACAATACGCACTTGTTTTTTTTTTTGTCTTGAAAATTTGCTTTAATTCAGAAGGAGAGGACAGTAGAATACTCACAGAGACATTATATAATCTGAAATATGGTGTTACGGAAATCATTTGAGGAACATTTGAAATAAACAAGGCAAATGCTTAACAATTATATCTCACCAATGATGAATGCATATTTTAGGTGGCAAACATAAAAGATTTCCGAAAAAGCGTAATATGAATATCCAGGGATAATGGCGCCATGTGTTAACTTTGACAGTAACACCATTTCATTGAATATATGGGATATATGACGTGTATCTATTCTAAAATGTAACTGCCTAAATATTCTTAAAACAGATACGAAAAAAATGGCCTTTCATTTCACGAAAAAAAGTTAATCTACTTGCTATGTTTCCATAAAACATATACCTTTGATATCCATATTGTTAGCCGTCACACACGAAATACTGCAATTAGGACTAAACTGAAAACATGAATTTAGAACTAACCCATCAATGAAACCTTTTTTTTTTTAATTTACATTTCTTTGAACACCACATTGCATTAGATACAATGGCTGTTTAGCAGTATTCTATTGCTTTCTCCTTCTGGAATAAGCAAATAAAAATAAGAAGTGTGTGGAAGCCATTTTGCCAAAGAGCTGCCATAGCCGTTGGGACGATGTTTAAATGGTGGCTCAATATCTTCATTTTAAATTTAACTTCAAATTCAAACTTGAATTTATTTGAATGTCTTTTGTCAATTTGCACAAGAAATTATATTGTCTTCTTGTGGCATTATCATATTTTCAAGAAATAAATAGCATCTATAGTGGCCATTTAGAAAATGGCTGCCATGGACCTTGATGGTGCCATTTGTAATGATCTCATATATTATTTTCTTTTGAATATGATTTTAAACATAAAGGTATGTACAAATTTCACTGGTTTTCTCTCTGAAATTAGCAAATCTTTCCAGAAAAGAAAAGAAAAAAGAAAGAAGCAGACATCCATGGCGGTCAGCATGGCCCTTGAGGGCGCCTTCTAAGAAGACTTTACACTTAGATTAATTTCTTGAGCATAATTTTCAACTTGTTTGCAAAGTCTTATTGACTTTTCCTTCTGACATCAGCAATTTCTTTTTGCAAAAAACAAAGCAAAACAAGGGGGGGCATCCTTGGCAGCTGTTTTAAAACTTGGCTGCTATGGCTGTTGAGGGTGCACTTTTGGATGGCCTATTATCAAATTCAGTTTGAATGTAATTTTCCACCTTTGTGGAAAAAAAAAAAGACATTCATGGGGGTCATTTTGAAAAATGGCTGAAATGGCCATTGAGGGGGCAATTTGCAATGGCCCAATAAATTTACTTTTGAATGTACTTTCCCACCTGATTGCAAAATCTCGTTTACTTTCCCTTCTGATTTTAGTAAATCTTTTCAAAAATATAGCATTTATGGCAGCCATTTTGAAAAATGGCTGTCATGACCGTGGAGGGCACAATTTCCGATGGCCCAATATCGATATTTATTTTAAATATCATTTCCCATTTATAACCAAAATTTCATTTTTTTTTCATTTTTTCCTTTTGAAATAAGCATTTGTTTTTAATGAAAAAATGGCAAATATGGTGCCCATTTGAAAAAAAAATGGCAAATATGGTGCCCATTTGAAAAAAAAAAAATGGCTGCCGTAGCCATTGAGAGCGCAATTTTCAATTGCCAAATATCTGGATTTATTTTGGATGTAATTTCCAGCTTGTTTTAAAAAAAGACCATTGGCTTTCCCTTCTGAAATTTGCATTTTTTAACAAAAAATGGCATTTGTGGCAGCCATTTTGAAAAAGAGGCTATCATGGCCGTTGAGGGCGCAATTTCCGATGGCCTAATATCTAGATTCATTTTGAATGAAATTAACATTTATGGGAAAAATGTTATTAACTTTTCCCTTCTGAAATTTGCAAAATCATCGAAGAAGTGGCACATTAGACAGCCATTTTGAAAAATGGCTGTCATGGCCGTTGAGGGCGCAATTCACAATGACCAAATATTTAGATTCATTTTGAATGTAATTTCCCACTTGTTTGCAAAATCTTACTGGCTTTCCCTTCTGAAGTTAGCAAATATTTTGAAGAAATGGCATTTATGGCGGCCATTTTGAAAATATGGCTGCCATTGCCGTTGAGGGCGCTATTTCCGATGGCCCGATATCTAGATTTATTTTGAATGTAATTTCCCATTTGTAACCCAAATCTTATTGACTTTTCTCTCCTAAAATTAGTAAATTTTACGAAAACATGGCATTTATGGCAGCCATTTTGAAAAATGGCTGCCACGGACGTTGAGGGCGCTATTTACGATGGCCCAATATCTAAATTTGATCTGAACGTGATTGTCAACCTGTGTACGAAATTTGGTGCTTTTATCACAAAATGCACAATTTTTCGGCTATGCCGCTCCACTATATATATATAATTGTCAAATGCTCCAACGGTACATAGCTTACTTTTGCATGTAATAAGTTATACTGGCGTATTGGTGTTGTTGATTGTTTTGTTTTGCTTTTTATTGATCCACGTTCTATATGTTGTTTTTTTTTACATTATCATTGATACAGTTTGTATGGTACTTTATAATAATTTGTCCTTCTTTCAAATTGTTTAACAGTGATTTGTAAATTGTATGATTCTATAATTATTATGTATCTACTTTTATTGATAGAAATAAAGTTTCATGAACTTGAATTAGATTAAATTAAATTGAATTGAATTGAATTGAATTGAATTGAAATGAATTGATTTCATCTGATTACTTTACCATCATCATACGGAAATTAAACACGTGTTTAGGTAAAACATCGAACTGTAGACAATCCATATCGCACATAACAATGGATAATTTGGGCTCGTTTGATGAAAAGATCGCACACAAGTCATTTCATAACAAGTCAAGCGTGTAGAGTGAATGGAACACGATGTTGACGATCTATCTTCATTGCCGGCATAGATGCTTGAATATCAATTCTACTCCGTGAAAAGATGCTTCGGCGATGTCTCAACACTTAACGCAAGCGATCGGAAAGCCCCAAGAGCAAAATCATGACACATTGGTAGGTAGATAAGAAGGCAGATAGTAACAACAACAAAAAAGACCAAGAAAAAAGGCTAGACTAAACATACTTGCACCATTTATTTCCGTGACGATTGATGCGGCTGTGATCTATTCAGACATCTCAAATGAGTTCGCGATCTTCTCCAGAAGCAAATCTTGTGGAGGAAAAAAAAAATCTTAAGAATTATTTCGTAAAGCTGCAATATATCCCGTTTTTTTTTTTTTTTTTACAAACAGACGGTAAGGGACGAGTGTGTCGAGGACATTATATTTTCCAGTGTTTATTTTTGGACTGCCTTACAAATCTGGTAAATTCAATTCAATCCGCCTGCTTCTGTAAATCTTTTGTTTTTTTGTCCTTTTTTCTGTTTCGGTAAACAAACAGCTAGGGGAGTTTATCCCTCTGTACTTCTCATATCTCTTCCAACTTGTGTGGTTTTCTCCACTATATCCTCTATTTTCAACATTTCAATCATCAATATCCATGGATGATAGTGCATATATCAAAATATTGATATCAGTGTTATGCAATGATTAGGTATAGGCCTATGTGGCCTCCACTAGTACAAAACCCCATGCTTTGATTTCAGCGAGGTAGGAGTGAATTTATTCTGCTACAGCCACGGTGACTGGGGTATAGTAACGTTGGTGTTGAAACCTGCGTACTGCTGCACCTCATAGGCATACAGTCATACAACATGGAACCCCCTCGTGAGGCTTAATCATAATGCACGCACGTGAAAGATCTCATTTTCACCTCTTGTGGTAACGAGCACGGTGAAAGCTCTGCTATGTGAAGTGGCGAATCTCAAGAATGAAAGAGGAAGGTTTATATCATCAAGCAGGAAAAAAAAAAGATACCAATATTTTGTATGTCTGGGAGTGAGATTCCAAATGACTCACTTCAGTCCAGAAAATTATGTAGCATATCTACTGCCTCGGATTGGTCGAGATTTCTTAATTTTGTTCCAGGTAAGTTCACACATCTCGTTTTCTTGTAATTTCCTTTAAAGTGGACATTCCTTTCATATCAAAACAGAGGTGCTCTTCTTGAGATATCGTAGTAGCATTGTTTCTTTTTTCTCACTTCTCGATTGTTCTATCCCGTTAACTCTAAGCCACCCAGGCGTTGCAATACCTGCACTTGGTACCTTGCCCCAATCCCCGCCCCCCCCCCCCCAAAAAAAAGGGTGAACTCGCTCTGCTATATAGATCCAGGCAGAGGCCATGCCAACACAAAGTTGCGTCCGACGAATCGACTTGGCGCGCATCTTTAACACCAATCGTAGTTACGACTCCCTCGGCTACAGACGATGCGATTTTTTTCTCTCTCTCTTTTTTTTTTGTGAGTGTGGTTCAATCCCGTTATTGCTATCGAAGAGGATTGGACTTCGAGATCGTTTTTATAACCTTCAAGTCACGACAAACTGCACCATTGTCAGGAATACCATGAAAAAGATGCTGTCTTTGACGGCATTTACACGCACCGATTTTCTTTCCTCCTCCAATAACGTCAAAGAATTTGTGTCCCCTTCTCGTGTTCTCTGTTTTTATCTTCCTCTTTTTTTTAACCATCCCTCACGTTCCGGACTCCATTTAAGGTTTGCCGATAAATGGAAAAGCTATATATCTGGCGGACAAATTCTCTTTGAGATATCGGGGCAGAGGAAGGAGATGAGGTTGCAGTTGTTATTGTTTTTTTGTTTCCTTTTGAGAGGGAGAGATATGGCGCTGAACGGAGAAATACGGTTTATCTTTATACGGGTATTTCTACAATGTCATCAAATGGGAATAAGCTATCAACGAGCCTCAATGTAATGTGACATATCCCTTTAGGAGGATAAGATGGGATGCCAGAGATTGATGGAGGAAAAGGAAAAGATGAGGAGGAGGAAGAAGAAGAAGAGAAAGGAGGAAGTTAGACTGGAGACTGGAAGGCTCGAATGTGAGCGCTGCAAGGCTTGGAGTCGCTTGAGATGAACCCCCTCAGATGATGAAAGACGGAGGAGCAAAACGGTAAAAACAGGCGCGAACATGGGGGTAAGAAGAGGGAAGGGGGTTAGGACGCAAGGGTTACTAAACCTTGCGTGAAATCTTGAACAGCCATTAGAAGCCATCAAGCGATATGCTGATGTTGCCGTGGCTGGTGTTTTCAGCGCTGAGACAAAAATCTTCACTCGCTGCTGTGACAAGAACCATGCATAATTTAAGGGATGCCTTCCCGACGACACCCAAGAGCTTCTTTCCCGCGTCCCTGTGTGCGTATGACGCGGAAAGAGTTCATTACTCCATGAAAAGATCAACTCTTCATTAGCAATAACTATGCTGTCTCAGGAACATCCCGAGCATTGTATGGCTGCCATACCAGTGTCTCCATGCATTGACAACCACGATAAGTCAACTTGCAAACACTTGTACAACCCTGTATACTGCTCATTAATCGTTCATCATTAGTATCAGTCACTAATCGTGCATCATAATTTTTTTTTACGAAAATCATATCAGATATTGTAAACTGTGGTACCGGATATCTACGTTCTGAACGCACACACACACACACACACAAAAAAAAAAGACAATTTGAAGATAAAATTTAATCATGGAGAAATAATGGTGGCAACCATTCAAGATGTATGTTCATTTGTTTGGTTGTTTGGTTGCTTGTCTATCTGTGTTTCAGGATCCAGATGGTTTTGTGGTGGATGCATGATGAGAAGATGGCGGAATATTCTCCGTACCAGTCGTCAGCACGGATCAACCATCGAGCATATACGTGACGCTGTATCGCCTAGTGTAGCATAATGTTATAGCTGTTAATCCCTTAGACGACAAGAATGTTTGTATAATAGGACGTTGCGGATAATACGATTTGTCCTGAATAGTGAGCATAATTACGATCACAACAGCCTTCGCTCTAAACTAACTCGTTGCGTTTCAGCAGCAAAGTGCAGAATCTTTAAAAAAGGAGAGAGAAAAAGAGATTTGCAATTTTTAAAGTGAATTAAAATCCTGACAGATCCAAGTCAAACTTTCCGCTCCCAACACTAACTACTAACCACAGAAGAACAATCCCCCAACCTCTTTCAGGTATGACAGTAATGTATGTTGCATTCACACACACACATGCACACACACGCACACAAAAGTGTACACGACAATTCTCCACTTTTTTCCAACCCTTCTCCCAAAATGAAAACACACACGCGCGTGCACGCGAGCGCACACGCACGCACACACACACACACACACACACACACACACACACACACACACACACAATGCACACTTTGCACATTTCAACCTGGATCCACATTACAGAAAGCTTCTGCGCCTATACTGTACTCTCGACAGTTTTTTTTTTTTCACTCCAGGGAATTTGCTCTGGTTTTTCAAAGCCCCAATTTACTGGTCCACTCTCGATTTGTATGTGCGCACGCGCTCATATTATATTATCTCTTCCCTTTCTTTCACTGTCCTCCACAACCATTCCACGATTTGAAGTTTGTCGATCGGCGAGTTAGAAAAACACGTAGGTTTAAGCACCCCTGGTGTTGGGTAGCCGTCATTTCGATTTTTCACAGGATAAAGCGTGACTTTCTTCTCCGTTTGTTTGCGGGATTTTTTCCTCTCTCTCTCTCTCTCTCTATACTCTAGATATCTTTTCTCCTTTTCTTTTTCTTTCTCTTCTTTTATTGGGATAGCATATGAGGAGAAGGGTAGAACGGGTGAAACTGGATACAGTATGTGATTGCTCGGCGTGCTTGGTTGTTCCGGCCTTGGAGTTCCACACACAATGGTGGAGCGAGAAAATACGTTGGCCAGCACTCATAGCAAACAAAATATCAGGCCCCTGTCCCTCGCTCCCACCCCCACTCCCTCACTCCCTCTCTCCCTCTCTCTTTCTTCCTCACTTCCGTTTCTTCCATTCTCTTCATTTTCCTAGCACTAAGTCTATATGTATCTAAACAATGTAGTCATGTTGGTATACACCAAACTACACACTCCAGCTCGAGCAGCAGTGGTGCCGGGCATATGGGACTTCTCTCCAATATTACGTTCTTTTTGTCCCATCAATCTTCTTCTATATCTATCTATCACTCTCTGTCACTTACGTACTCTCTCGATATGATTATCGTCTCTACCTTCCTCTTTGGTGAACTGAAAATCGAGTACATGTATGAGAAAAGTGTCTCCCTTTAATAACAGTTGTGGACTCTTTCCTTATGAATAAGCGAAGGGCTCGAACATTTCCTTTTCCAATAATATAGTCATTTCTTTTACTTCCTGTCTTACTGTATGCTCCATCTTTATATAGTAAGAGGAAACCGGAACCCAAATGCGAATTCTGATTGAGTGAATGAAGCAATGTCAGTAAAACACACCAGTGAAAGTTTGAGGAAGATCGGACGATCGATTCAAAAGTTACAAATTTTTAGAGTTTCTGTGCCGTCTCCGCTGAATAAGGAGACTGCTACCGTCCATGGCGCCACTCTGGACAAGAATATACAGAAAATATAAAGAGATCTTCAAGATTTCATTTTTCATGAAAAGTACACATTCAATCGACTTATTACTGACATACGTTGAGACTAATATCATTCCACATGATTTCTGAAGGAGGTAAGTCAAGTGCTTTTCCATCGTGTTCATTATGGTAGAAAAAATGAAAATATGTTGATTTTTTAAAACTATTTTCTTTATATTGTTGCTCATACTGACGTCATGAACTGTAGTAGTCTCCTTATCCAGCGATGCCGGAACCGAAATGTTAAAGATTCATAACTTTTGAATCGATTGTGCGATTTTCCTGAAACTTTCACTAATGTGCTAAGCTTTTATATTGTTTCTTTCTCTCAATCAACGTTTATAATTGGGTTTCTGTTTCCTTTAAACTCTCACTGCCTTTTTTCAAATGCTATTTATCACAAATTTCTTTCATTTTTCTTTCTCCTCTGCATATATATGTTCTTTGTTTTTCGGTTTCGAAAGTGGCTGTAATACAAGACTTTTCTTTCCAGCTCACCTATACACTATGACGAACTATATGCCCTTGATCCTCTTTCGATACACATCTTCAAACGGGAAACACTTTTCGAGATTCCTCTGTAAGATTGTGAGCGGCATTAAACGTGGATCGCATTTCGCAACTCACTGCTGGCTGTTGGGGTTATCCGACGGTGTCTCGGTGTAAAAGTGATGTAAAGAGAGAGAGAGAGAGGGGGGGGGGAAGAGTAAAAGAAGGGGACAACAACGAAACAGGTATCCTAGGAGAAGGGGGGGGGGGAGAAGTGAAGTCTATTCAAATTCGGGTTGTGCTGCACTTCCAAAGTTGGCCGTCTTTTTGCGTTAGAACCAATCTAGGTTATCTTTTCAGCCATCGGTAAGTTAAATGTTAAGTGAAAGTTGAGACACCAATTTTTTTTTTTCAGTTTCTGGCGAATTCATTTGGTATGAATAATGATTGAGACATGTCGCGTTGTTAGCTGGTTAGTCAACGTAGTTTGATTACAGGCCTCAGTATTACAAGACACCAAATATGTGTTGTGAAAAATCTAAAGTATAGGACCTACTGTTGTAGATTATGAAGTATCCATGTAACTACCAACACCGACCAAATATCAAGGTAATTTGATTTCCAACGCTGAAAGTACACACATTAAGTCTCATTCTATTGATGAATAAATGATTAAAAAGATGAATGAGATAAACGGTTGATAGATAAATAAACACATAAATTGATAAATATATAAATGATAGAGAATGCAATAAAAACAAAATATACTTAAGAATATATTTTTGTTTATGACAGTACTTTCACTGCACACATTGGTGCGCAACACTTGATGTGTGCAAAGTCAAGTTGTCTGGTTTTGCTGTCTAAATATTGGTTAATTGGAATCCAGGAAAGGGTTGCACCCTAGGCTTGCTCCAGCGGTTGAAGTCCAGTCTTCGCCCAGATGCAAAGCGAACTGTTCGTTGTCAAAATCACTATGTTTCTTGCCCATCGCTTACTGTTCTTCTCCTAGTCATATTAGTGCGGTTAGTCGTATTAGGATGGCGAGTTGGCTCAGTCAATAGCGCGTCTGCCTCACAACCCTAAGGACCCCGGTTCGATTCCCGGGTGCCACTGAGCAACGTTGTGTGTAATAATATCGTCCCCTCTAGTAAGAGGCAAAATACTCTGTCCCTTGAGTAGGACATGAAATGGAGGTCCCGTGTATGACAGAGTCACAAGTCATGCACGCAAAAGATCCCGCTTCTTTATTCATCGCAAAGACCAGGGTATTTAACCCGGTGAAGTGGCTTTACTTTAAAGTTACTGGACTTCATAGAAGACCAGCTGTTGCAACTGAATTTGCAACTGAATATGGGCCATCCAGCCATCTTCTCAGATGGAAATGAAACAAACAAACAAACAAACAACAAACAAACATCACTGGTCTCCCCACGCATTGACAGCGGCGAGGTGGCTCAGTCGGTAGCGTATATCCAGCTTTTCAATGCATGGAATGGTCTGGTTCGAGAGGGAATTCGAACCCAGGTGAGTCTTACCAAGGAGATAAGGTACCTCCTCGGTCCATGTCGTCCCCTCTAGTAAGAGGCAAAACACTCCGTCCCTCATAATTAGGACATGAAATGTAGATCCCGTGTGTGGAGAGAATCACAGCCCACGCACGTAACAGATCCTGCTTCAGGGTGCATTACCCGGTGAAATGGTCCAAGTACGCACAAGTGGACCTCATGGAAGGTCAGCTCGTGCAGCTGAACGTGGGCTATCCAGTCATTTCATTATTTCATCTAATGATTAAATGAAGTATGAAAACAAACAAAGAAATCGAACTGAATTGAAACAATGGACGCGTCTAAGCGAGCAAACTACTCAAACAGTCTACATGATTGAAAAGAAACGGATGCACTGTGGCGGACTACGCTTCAGCAGTTCCAACTTGATCTAGCTTGATCCAACGCAAAGTACCCCAAGAAAATAAGAAGAAGGAAAGCATCAGAAGAAGATTCGCATTATACCCAGGAGTCGTTGCTCCATACTAATTAAGCTTCAAGGATTTCGGCGTATTCTACCGCGTTTCCACCAGTTTAACCCCCCCCCCCCCCACCCTCTCTCTCTCTCTTTATTAAAGGAAATGCATGGCTGTGGTAGGAGGCCGTGAAGGGGAGAAATGTACGATGGGCGACAACATGAAATAAGAATATCAAAGTTTCGCACTGAGAGGCAGATGCAGAATCTCAGTTGATTCATAAAACCGGTTGACGGTTTTTTCTTTCAAATTAGCATTTGTACATGATTTGTACATAATGTATGTATATAGATATTTGTGTATATTTTGTATGTATGGGCAAATCCTAATGCATTACGCGTAGTCCCGTGTACACAAATCAGCGTACTGTAAAGTGTCAGTAAAGTCTAAGCGAACCCTGCAGCATATAAATTATTTTCATGCGTTTAGCCTACTTACGACCCAATTGCAAACACTGAGTAATAAAAGATGATACATGTTTCTGTTCTAGTCTGCACCTAATCAGCAATTCACAACAGATTTTAGGCAGTTCAACGCTACATCGAAATGTCGTTATCGCTAATTCATCCCTTATGGAGCTAATTTTTCAAACATAATACCAAAGTTAGCGGTGCACGCTGATTCGCGATTGTGACAGTGCCGTGCACGCGTATAAAGCTAGCGAGTTTTTTAGTCGTTTGGAAGTCGTTTCACTGTCTACCCCGCTCCCCCCCCCCATACACACACCTCCCTACCCCCTGCACAGACGGACTTTAAAGGCGGACAGCGGCGCGTGGCCAAAACAGGCGCCATGCCCGAGTCATGCGTACAGCCTTGGGCAGTAGCCCGTTCAAACGACCAGGATTTTTTTTTTTCTCCATGATTGCTGATGACTGTATAATAAATTGATACGTGTATAATTCCCTGAAGGGATTCAAGATATCGCAGTAAATAATTAATTCTTCATATCATAAATGTATTTGCCCTCCTCATACAGTGATGAAGTGCGATGTAAGTCGTTTCGACCGTCATGATCGATACCTTTTTAATGATGACTTGTTAGAACTTGTCATATTAAACTGTCACATGAGCAGGAGCATCAAATTGGCCTATTCTATAATGGAAAAAAAAAAGTTTGATGTTTCTAACTTTCGTTGAATTCTGTGATGCCTATCTGATTTAATGAGCTTTTTCACTGTTGTTTGAAAGTATGACTTTTTTCAGTGAAACTGAGCAAAATCCTATTTCTCCGCTATATACCATTCCAGATATTTATTGAAAACGACAGGGTCTATTCACTTCTAAAAGAAAAAGAACAACAATAACTACAATCGAGTATTAGATGTAAGCAATTATTTGAAAATGTTACATGAAGACAAATAAACAAGAAAGTGTTTTTTTTTTCTTTTGTTTTTCTTTGGTCATTGTTGGTGTTGCACCGCTCCAATTTATTCCTGAAATTCTCAGAAACATAAGTGTATAATTTCTTATCCACATGATTTGTTTTTTATCTTCGATTGTCTAGCGATCCGTAAGCATCTTTCCACAAATGAGGTCCACGGACAGATTGCTCAATAATGGTGACACATGTGTGCGTGTATTTATGCAGCGATGAAAAAATATGCCTTGAATCGACCCCAGATATCGATCCATGTGCGGTTCAAATGAAACGAATCAATCATCCAGAATTGTAACAAAGTCGAAATCGTACAATATAAAAGCCTTGTCCTCTTCGTATCATTAAGTGGACCATGAGGAATGAAATATACGTCGAGTGTTCTGTTACTACAGTTCGCCTTGCGCTAGAAATCGTACAACTTTAACTACGTAAACATTTCCCCTTCACTATGCAAAAAAAAAAAAAGGTATCATGAATCAGTCGAGCTGGGTTTTTTTAACAACGAAAGCTGTTCTCGCTATACATGATCTGTGTTTTGCTTGAAGGCATTGACTGATGTTTATACAAACAAACATTGTTATTAAAGAGTTATAGACGTGTCTCATCACTCTTGTATTCTGCACCCTTGCCGTCGTCGTTGGAGGAATTAATGAATGATTATTGTAGTTGCAATGTTAATTAGCGCACGTGTAAAGTAACTAATGAAAATGAGTGACGTCATACATTACTGAAGAGTCCCACATTAATATGTCACGGTTTTATGCTTTACAGATATGAAGTCTAATGAAACATAAATTGCAAGCAATAAGTCGCCTTGATTGTAACATTTGTTCGATGACTCCCGGCCTTTCTCTTAAAGTTTGATTTTGATACATTTTTTGTATGAGCCGAAACAGAGCAGCTATCTTATCCAAAACATCTGACATAGCAGCAGTTTCATACATTCTTTACATGTTATGAAGTAGGGTGACACGAATGCTGCCACCACTGACACAGTAACATTTATTCACCAATTAACCATAATGAACGCCAAAGCATATAGAACGATTCAAATGACACCTGCTATACTCGTAGGAAAAAATAAACAACAAAATCATCTTCAACCTGTTTGTGCGCTGTCATGTTATTAGATGATATGTGCAGGCGGAGTGGGTTTTTTTTTAACGGATCCATGCTAACCAGGGCACGAGTTAATAATTGATGTATTGCTGGTACTATAGTATGTACTTCCTCTCATCTCGAAACGGAGAGCCAAATTCCGTTGTCAACCTCTCGTAAAGAGCGAAATTTCTCGGCTGCGAACCACTCGGTGATGAG
Organism: Diadema setosum; assembly: GCF_964275005.1. Lineage (NCBI taxonomy): Eukaryota > Metazoa > Echinodermata > Echinoidea > Diadematoida > Diadematidae > Diadema > Diadema setosum. The sequence continues at coordinate 32,282,881 of NC_092701.1, forward strand.
AACCGCATCTCCTCTGTTTTTCACGTTACGCGTAAACGGGCTCCGTATCTCTTCAGAGAGCCTTTTCTTTTTAACAATAAAAGACATGGTAGAAGGGAAGAATGGGTCGCACAGATAGTGTTCGATTCGTTTTGACATCTGCAGCTTACATTTCGGAAATGGCGGGAAAATGAGACTCGACGTAAAGATTCACACACACATTACAGGCTGTCTATCCGTTCTAATTCCCTGAAAGCACGGTGGCAACAAGCCGACACTAATTGTCGGAGTATATAAAAAGGGGCATAATGATTGAACCAATCGTCCATCCCGTGCAGAATTATCAGCAATGGCACGTGTGTGTATGTATGTATGTACGTGTCTGTATGTTTGTGTGTGCCGGTTTTGTTTTTTTCTTCCTTGTTTTTTTTTTATCACAACAGAATGTTAGCATCCTAATGTACGAATCATGGTCACTTTCGGCTTTCCAGCAACTGAACTCTTCAACAGCTGATGTTTAACGTATCAAAATATAAAGACATGAATGTTTATGACATAGAGGTATATTTTGGTTTACATACTACCAAACATCGTTGAAGAACGTAAGAAGAAAATTTACATCTAAGGCAAAACAGAGATGGATACTTACTTTTCCACAACTCTCTTGAAAGAACTTTACGACGAGTTTGGCGACATGAGGAGTTCGTCCAATCCTGATGACAATATCTCCAATCTCCTTTGTATTTCCTTCATCTCAGAGGGGCAAAGTAATAGACCCGTGACTATATCCCAAGATAAGTCTCCATAGACATACAGAATATGAATGGGAATAAGTGGGAATGGGTTCCTAACACAGTAAAAGGTAAAAGGTGAAAGCAATTAGTAGGCAACGTCTGAATTGTTTTGCAAGATTCCACCAGAATTGTGCGCGAATTGAGGCGAGGGTATTCAGACAGAGTGAGAACAGACTGCTGAGAAATCCAACATGGGCAATAAACCACCTGACACTCCCGGTGTGTCCACCTACACGCTGTTCCACTGATTTTTCTTATATCCTCATACAGATCCGTATCATTCCGAGTCACGGATGGATATTTTTCCCGCCAAGAAACTTGTCGATTTGCCCCTTTTTCCGCACCACGGCAATGTACGAGCGTGTGCCAGCGAGATTTACGAGCCGGCGCCAATTTACCACTGGAGGATGGACCCCAAATTTCAGCTGACAAGTCTGCCGTCCGCCTGCGGTGTTTGGCCCCCACGCGTGCGCTGCTATCAGTCACATGTGTATCTATGTGTGCGAGTGCCAGTGTATCCCTGGTGGTACAGCGCTGTGCCAACTGCGAAAGTGTCCTCTCTCTCTCTCTCTCTCTTATTTCTTTTCTTTAATTTTCCCCACCTGCGAAACACAGCGGACAATTTGTGTGGGGAATGTGTCCCCTCCCTTTACTAAAGCATAGAGGGAATCAATTAAACCTATTCCCACGGGTCTCAAATCGCGACGGAGGGGCAGAGAGACCAAAACAAGGAGTCACACTTTGGTAGGATAGGGACAAAGTTGATAAAGCAAAACAAAAAACGGTAAAGTCTTGGGACGGCTCATGACTGTTGCCTTCCACTTGCTGCATAATCATTTAAAACGCGTCATGACTGGAACTCCTCTTCCTCGCTATACCACGACGCAACGCAATGCAATGAACTAATGAAAATCTGCAATGGCAAAGTGTTTAGGGGACGAAATGCGACGTGAAACAAAAAAGAAAATGGAAGCTGGGCAGCCAAGTTTCCATTCCCGCCAGCTTCTCAAAGTGGCAGTTGCGCGTATAGACATGGACGTCGATCCACTCACTGCACTTCGCCAAGAGTTGGACGTCATAACTGGATCGGGGGAAGAAGACAGGTGTTCACATCTCAGGTTGTGAGTGTCGTCATTCTTGCACACGACGCGTGACAACTACCTGCAGAGACTGGTGAACACATTATACCCGCCTTCCTTTTTTTTTTGTCCGAGCCTAAAGTGAGAATTGTAACCTTGCACGTACCTTGAAGCTCCGTGTGCTACTTGTATAAGAACGATTCTTTCTTTCTTTCTTTCTTTCTTTCTCTTTCTCTCCGTTTGCAACTTGGCTGCCTGAAAACTTACGAATGGATTGTTTTATTTTTCCTTTGCGATCACAATGACCGTTGACGATCTCATAAATACTACAAATGATATAGCCGCTACTAAAAATAGCACACTTTACTTAATGAGTCTAGTTTTATCATCATCCTGATGAGCAGTCACAAGGCAGTGTGCAGTGTCCAAAAATTGATTGATATATACAAGTAATGTTGCCTATTTAATCATTTATCGGTGTCATTTATGCCGCATTAGTGTAATCACGTATCAACATGATCATCACTTTCATCATTCCGTACGACTAAGAAAATTACAGTGTCATTATTACTCTATTACCGCCTCTTTCCAAGGTTAAAGGAGATATGCGCGGAATACATTTTCGACTGACCTATCAGAATATCATAGCGCTCTGTCGCACTATACCTATTGTAAGCATCCGAAATGACACGAAAATGGCTGAATTTGAAAGAAAAAAAAAGATGTCCAATTTTAATCTGACGAGAATATGCATTTTGCATGAAACCTCGAGTATCACTTTCATTGTATCCAGAGTATTGTGAATTATATTCATTATAATATTCATCAAGGCTTAGTATCGCTAAATATCCCGGGATCAGCCAGTCAAAACGATTTTGATAGCTTCCGTATGAAAGCAATATCGGGCGATGTCCGTTCCTATAAGAGAGGTCTCATTGTACGTAATGCCGTAAGTAGTCTTGAGCTTCTCGACCCGAGGTTCCAGTCAACGCCATCACTTTAATTCGGCCAGTTTTTGCCGAGGGAGGGCGTCTTTAGGGTCAAGGCAAAACGATCTCTTCTATAACTCCCTTTGAACTGCTGAGGCGTATACAACATGCACACCATTATACACGAATATAGTATGACTTACATTGATTATATGCGCAGCTCACATAACCGCAAATACGCATATGAGCTGTGAGAAAGCATTTCGTCTCTACAGATTGTTGTTTCGCCGCATAATGTGTCTTTTTTTTTACGGGGGCACAGCTCAATACTATCATTCTTCGTCAATTAAACGGATATGTATTTTCCCCATGAAATTTTAACAATTGTCTTTTCGCAGCACTTCGCCTTCCAATGCCATCGAATTGATTGTGTTGTATTTTGTATGATCATCATGATGTACAAGTGGAAAAAAAATAACGGGAACGTCCTTGAATTTAGCACGGTATTACTGCAGCGGCCACGCATTAGCTCGAAAGCTTTGCAATTCATTGTTCTTGTTAACAAAGCTCTTGGTATTTGTTATCATTACTATCGTTGTTGTTGTTGGTGGTGTTCTTTGTTCAAATTGAGGCTGACTGAGTTTTTCTTATCTCAGACGATGCAAATTCACTCAGAATTATGTGGGAGCGTGCTGCAGATAATGCAACGTCGCTTCCGGAATTACCGGGAAAGATGCATCAATGACGAAGCAGTCACATTAATACATGCACTACGCTCTCCCGTTAAAACCTTTGCGGATGTTTATTCTGTTCACAGGCATTTGTTGTTGTTCTTTTTTTTATGGGGGGGGGGTAATATTCGCCATTATATATATATATATATATATATATATATATACATATATATATATATATATATATACCCCAAAATTCAAGAAGACCTGAATGACGCGCTTTTTGACGAAAAGATAGCTTATCAAGATACAGTACCGATTTCTTGACAAAACTGCCCTATCAAAGTGATTATCTCATTACGATATGGGTATGAGATTTGCTTTCAGATTGCTTTCAGATGTTATGTATTGGAGAGGGGGTTGGACGGTCTGGTCAGAATGCACCTCTTTGTACCGTATCGCAGACACAATATATGGTAGCTCTTCCAATATTGCTATGACTGCAAGTATTGAAGCAGATATCATATCATATCATATCATATCATATCATATCATATCATATCATATCATATCATATCATATCATATCATATCATTTCATATCACATCACATCACATCATATCATATATCATATTATCATATCACATCATATCATATCATATCAAATCATACTATATCATATCATATCATATCAAATCATATCATATCATATCATATCATATCACATCACATCACATCACGTGACAAAGTGTCACGTGATGACGAGAAATGACTTACGTGACAAATGAATGCGACAGATGTCCGAAAGACTACAGAATCCGCCTGTAAAATGGCGCCATAAAAAAGACGAGAAGATATATGATAGCATGTACCATAATGCTGTCATGATGGAATAAATATCCCCAATAAACCCATTCAAGATGAAGAAGGCTAAATTTCCCTTATTTTGATCTGTTTTGGATGGGTTGTCTGCGTCTGAGAAGCAGACCAGCCGTTTTCTTGGTACGTGGTTCAATTTTTTTCAATATTGCATTTTCTGCTCTTCGCTCCGCTTGGCCTGTAAAAATGAAACATGATTTACTTGCATGTATAATATTTTTGTTTGTAATATAAAACTGTGCATTATCGACAGTTACTGATGGTCTTTAGATGAATCACGAACACACCTTACCATCCCTCCCAATGTTCCTAATTTTGTTGGGGGGAGGGGGGATAAATTATGTGCAGCCAGGACGTGATTTAGCATATATGTGCTCAATCTTGGCGAGTTAGGTTTGCGTTTATATTTTGAGTTGTTATAATGAATGATTTGAACATCAGCAAATGATATACACGACCACAAAGAGCCTGTTTTCCGAATGACATGTTATGAGGCTTGTGTTATTGCCATTTTTTATGCTATGGTTTTGATTTGGTTTGGTTTTGTTTCATGAGTATAGGGATCAAACGGTACATACCATTTAAGGCATTTAAAACGTGAAAGAGGAAAGTACATTATACCTATCTCGTTAAAAACTTTGCATTTGTCATTCGCGCAAGCAACAAACAAACTTGGGAGCAAGAGTAACGAAACGATATTCCGATATTGCATCGCGTTGATTAAAGACGATCTCGTCATTATTGGCCCAGTGCCAAGACGTCATCCCACAGAGGATTATTACCACGAGGCGAAATGACGTCATCATATGAACTTTTGAAAGTATTCTCATAACGACCAATATTGGTGAAGATGACCGAGAGATTTTGGATCCATTTAATGCCAGGAGAGCTATCACTGTGATTATTCCACCTGCGTCCAGTGATTACCCCACGGCTCGTCAGAGTCAGAAACACAGAGAGGCAACCGGCTCTGTTTGCCCGTGCCATTAATGAGTCACAATGATTTTTTTTTCTTTTAGACGTGCACTTAAATAAAAAATAAAAGATATGATTTCCTGCCCTCTATTGCGTGTCTAAATTTTAGTACCGGATCACTTGCGGCAGGCCGAATATTTAGACACGCTGCGCTGTCGTTAAATAGAGAAAAAACAGAAATGAACAAAAATGAACTACTTAGTATCCTGTCATTATACATCAACTCCGTGTCTTTTTTTTTCTTTCTTTCGCAACCCATTCTCTTTAATGTCTTTGAATAATGTAGCATGCGGGGAATGAAAATCACAGCAGCCGCTGCTACTTCCCCCATGCGACGCACTGGCGGTATACGGTTAAACCAGATTGCCGCCATCTAATTTGCAAAGGTGAGTGGTATAGGCATCATCCTCGTTTGAAGACTTGTTAAGAAGAGATGACCAATACAAAACGTCTTGGAGCGTGTAGAGAGAGAGTATTAGTGGTCAATTCTGCACGTTACATGGGTCGGTGAGCACAAGACTCACGAACCAGGTAGCGAACTTTTGTAAGTATAGTATATACCTCAAGTGTAATCTGTGTGCAGTTCATGCCGACAACCTACAATCCATGTCGGTTTCAAACTGTACAAAAATCTTTCCGTTTAATGTGTTCGACCATGTACAAAGTGGTCACATTTCGTTATTCCAAAGTCTCGCTCTTCCGAAAGTTAGTTAATCCGAAAATGAAATAAGGTTCGGTATTCCTAAGGTTCGTTATTCCGAATGCTCGTTAATCCGAAATTAGAAAAGAAGATTGTAATTACGAATTACTTAATCCGAACACGAAATAAAGTACGTAACTAGAGAGCTTCCTTAACACGCACCTTCTTTTCATTTTCGGATTAATGAAATTAACTTTAATTTTCATTTCGGATTAACGAAGTTTCGCAATAACGAACCCTTTTTCATTTTTGGATTAACGAACATTTAGGTGTAATGAATTTGTGTGTTTTGGAACAATGAATCTTCGGAATAACGAATATCACCTGGGCAAAGTCAGTGCAACGGCTGATCGATTTGCGATGAAGTTACCGTGGGCTGTGATTCTCAAACGGCAATTTTGTTATATGAAGTGATATTTGATGAATTCGAAGTAGTAGTCCTACGATGAATCGTGTTCCTCAAGTTTATTGGTAAATACCATGTCCCCGAAATTCATTCACATAGAATATCCTGAGTCTTACAGTAGGCGTAAGGTTGCAATTATTATCTCATTATCACTGTCCGAGAATCATTTGGTACTCTACTATTTCTTACCTTTCCTCTTTTTTTCTGGTGCCACTTTAAAGGCTTGTTTTTCGACAGTTATATCCTTTGTTTGTTTGTTTTTTAATTGTACATTTTCCTGTCAGATTCAACTTGAATGCAACAAAGTGATTTGTCCAATTAATGACAGTTGGGATTCAAGCCACCGAGCTGTTGTCAAACACTCAGCATTCAAAACGATTGGTGTGTGTGTTCATTTCTTGCTTGTTTGCTCTTTCGTTCGATCGTTTGTTTCTTTGTTTGCTTGTTTGTTTGTTACATCGTTCGTTCGTTTGTTTGTTTGTTTGTCCCTGTGTCGGATACTCTCCGGGCTGTCTCCGTCGGCTGCCGGTCAACCCTCGCCTGTCGCACTCATTTTGACTTTGCGTCGTCCGCTTTGATCAATGCCTTTCGCCGATTCCAAACTCCATGCCGGTTGATCAGTGCTCACGATACATTTTTTCCCTGGCCTTCAAGGACAATCTGTTTTATTCTTTTCGGTCTCCGACCTCATGATAAATAGGCCAGATGAATCCAGTTGGCGGAAACAGCAAGCAATGATACGAAAAGCAAACATACCCAACTGGGATGGCTGTCCTATAATCGCGAATAAAAGAAACCAAATGTTATGGTAAACACAGTCGTATGCTATCAGATATGGTCACCGTCAAATGCGACACATCCACTTTGGTGATACAAAACTAAAAACACCTCATTAATAGTACAAATTATAGTTCTTCTATACCCATTACTGTTGTCAATATTATTACAGCAAGTTAATGGAGAAAGTGGTAGTACTTGTCAAATTGTCAGCCATTCAAAATTGCGCAATTCTGCTTCGTCGCAATCTACGAAGAGGATAGAAAAAGAAGACAACAATGTGCCATAATTTTCTGCGTGAAATTTAGACATATAGTATTAACTGTTAATAATCCTGGCTACATGATATCAGAGAAGAATCTGGTCAAGGAATCAAAGGAGTTTCAGAGTAATTTCTCACAATCAAAACTGACAGTATATCCTCTTTCATATTGGCTACCAAAAAAAAAAAAAAAAAAAAAAAAAAAAAAAAAAAACAGGTTTCCGTAGTTTCTGAAAAGCCTTGAAAAGCATTGAGATTATATCCTTGGTGTAAAAATGAATATAAGTGATGAATCAGAGAAAGAATAGATAAGTGATGAAGAACACACATGTTGTTTACATCATTTGATTACATTTTCATTTTAAACAAATACCGCCTCACCACATACCGATGCATTCTTTGATCGGGCCCCGAAAAAATAGTGTAAGTACCTTTGGAGCGGCTCCACGTTTTTTCCTCTTCCTTTGTAATATATTTCCCTTATATTTTTTGATATCTATCTTCTATCTATAGTCTTTTAAGATCTATTATTAGTTAAACAGTGAGCGGGTTTAGCTCTTTTTGACAGCCCTAAAATCTACGGATGGCTTTATCAGAAAGAACGATTACAAAGAATCAGAACGAAACTTAAAAAGAATACAAGTCCATGTATAATCTTTGCGTCATTATATCATTCATTTTGAGTTGCCATAGCTTCTCCAGTCTTGTCGCTACTGTTATTTTTCTGAGATGGAAGTATTATATCAAAGTTGAATTTTGAAATGCTCAATAATGATCCCTGCGCAGTAATAGGTATAGCTTCTAGTTTATAACGCTTTATTGACGGCTAATTCTAGCTCATAACTTTGCTCCATGCCCTTTAGTGGTGGATTGTGTACAATTTGTTGATTTCAGGTGGGAAGATATTCCTTGTATTCTATCTTTATGCATTTTTGCAGGAGGAAACTTAACCCGTTCCACGCTGAATTCTGAAATCCCCATAGACTTCTTACACCGATCACCAGGTTCCCGTAGGGAACGGTTTAATTCAAGGAACAGTAATTTGTGCCTATTCTGTTCCCAAAAAGAAGTGGAATGATTTTTTTTTTTTGTAAAGATATGTGTAGTTAGTTTCATTCATTTGCCATATATATGCTATTGTCCTCTCATTCATGTACATGTAAACATAATCAATTAACGCGAGCACGAGCGATGTACGGTAACCCGGGGATGGCATACTGGCATTGATACGCACAAAATTACGTGCACAAACGCGCGCGCACATACTCACAGTACAGACTCTTGAGTGCACATGGATGGAGGTTTAGTATAGACTGCCGAAGAAACTGTGTTAATGGAATCCCGCAATGATATTAACGCCCCATAATTAAACCAGCGAGGCCATCAACGCCCATTACACAACAAACTACATACGGAACACTGATGAAGATTATTTCTACAGAAGTTGTTACAGTAATAAGAGCATCCATTAGCATAATTAAAGTTAGCCATTAATACGGGCAAAAGAAGGAAAGGCCCAAAAAAGGAGACAGGTGCGTGAATTTGTTCGCGGACTGAAAGGAGATATCGCTACGGTGCAATTACCAAAAACACGTCTGCGGGGCATTGCGTTTTGTGTTTGTTCGGGCAAAGTGGCGCGAGATCACAAGAAACGGGGGCTATGGGAATTAATAAACACATTCGTTTCGCACGCTCCAGCTGAATTCACGGAGGAATGTGTGATACAATTTCACTCGTTGCCATTCCCCTTGAATAGAATTACACATAGTTGTTTGCACTTGTGGCGGGTTATTGTGCATATGTGTGTGTGTGTGTGTGTGTGTGTGTGTGCGTGTGTGTGTGTGTGAGTTCCCCCTCGTAGACGTGTGTATGTGTGTGTGTGTGTGTGTGTGTGCGCGCGTGTGTGTGTGTGTGAGTTCCCCCATGTAGCGTGTGTGTGTGTGTGTGCCCTTTTGGTGTCCGGTCGACCTTGCTGGGCATTAAACCTAAGGAGAGATCATTCCGATCAATAATGACTTGACGTTGGAAGAATACAACAGGTTATGCCAACCTAACATTGTGTAAAAAAAAAAAAAAAAATGTAGGTTACGGTTGTGTCAGTATTAAAACTTTATTGACATAAAACTATTATCATGCTACCTTGCTTTAAACATGATTTACTTTTCTTTGCAAGAACAGTTGTACTTTCAAACCATTCAATAATTCAATAGAATGATATGAAGATTGAAAAAAAAAGCGCCCATTGAATCAAAACTTGACAAGAAATAGCGTTATCGTCGGCTGCTATCGGGGGAAGATATGAAGACACTAATGATAATCACACATTTCATTTTGCAGATTAGCTAGACGAACATGTAATTGGTGAGTGCGTTGATCTTTAAATACGGGGCGACATTGTGGTTGGAAGGAAGTCGTAACTATATGTCATTCTTTATATTTGCAGCTAAATGTGTCTCTGTATATAAAAATGCACCAAATTGTGTTTGCGTATGTTTGTGATCGCTTACCGTAATTTTGTTTCTTCTTGTATGTAAGGTAGAAACCAGACTTGCTAATTGAAGAAGTGATCCCCACCCCCAAGCTACCAAGTGATTATTCCTTTCAACCTGTCATTTAAACAGAGTAATTAGTTTCCGCAAAGCTGTGGTGGTGTGTAAATAGGATTTAGGGTCCTATAGGACTGGTGTAAGGATTAAAGCACTTGCTAGGATTATAGCAACTTCCCGTAGCAGCAACCAATCAAAAAGCCGGATGGTGGATCCAGGAAGCTGTCGTCTTTATGTTGCCATAACTTGCCATTCAAGCAAGATTTACTTTCAGAACAACTTTTTTTTTTAATGAAACGGGGCCTTGGACAGTGCCTTCTACATCAGCATAAGATGTGAACATAGTATAAGTGACAATCTTAAGAGAGGAGAATTTTCGCGTGACGAATTGCGCCTTATCAAATCAGAAGAGACTAATTCCTTTCGAGAAGCAGTTGGATTATTTTTCCTTTTACATTCAAACTATCCCTTTCAAAAAATGTCTTATTGATAGAAAAGAAAGTTCAAACTGAAAATGAAAGACTTGTCTCCACGGAGGCGCCAAGGAGGATTTCCCGTGGCAGCTGGTGAGCTCAAATTTGTATTCATGTATGCGATGCATTAATCGCTTAATGAAATCCAACCATATGAAATACGGTAACAGCACGAGTTGGAGAATGTATGACGGAAATGATGTCATTAAAATGACTGCAAGATTAATATATATATATATATATATATATATATATATATATATATACATATATATATATATGTATATATATAAATATATTTATATATGAATCATATGTATATGTATGTTTTACATTAAATATATATATATATATAAATATATATATATATATATTCATAAGTATATAACAAAAAATGTAAAAACTAAGACTTGCTGTGATAATGTGTGCTTTCCCATTGCACTGTGGCAAGTTCTTGCAACTCCCAATTGACTTTTTTGATTTACTACAGAGATAAACACTGATGGACCCCAAACGCACACATACATTGTACATACAAAAATTATACTTACATCTTATGTCTTATGACATACACGCAGATACATGCATACACACACACAGAGAGACACGCACACGCACACACACACATACACACACAAACACACTTACACTCCTGAACACACACCATAGTACTAGTAGTTCCTATCATAATTCCAGCATGTTGGCAGCATTTTTTTTTTCATGGTAAAATGTCGAAGTAATTTGACTGCACGTCACATTTTATTCCGCTCATAATGCCAACACGATGTATCTGAAGAGTTAAAAAGAGAAGAAAGATAATAATTGCGTCTTGTTTATTGCTGACTGAAAACAGAAAAAACACGAAAAACATCGTCAGTGACGAGAAAATTTTTCAAGGACAAAGTAGTTTCCTTTATCATGTCGCTTGTTACTGATGAATCGAAACTGACGTGGATTTCTGCAAGCTAAAAGTCACGGAGACGTAAAACTTTCTGTAATATTTGCGTCATTTTGAAGTATTCGTAACATTTTCTATTAAGATACAAGTATGCCGCGAGTTTAAAACACAAGGCAATACATCGCACGCACTTTTGATAAAGTTTGTGGGTTTTGATTAATATAAATCTGCAGTATTGCTTGCATCACTGTCTTGAATACGATGTAAGGGTATAGAAATTGGCTCTATAATCATCATAAATCTGTCTTGAACGTAAGCAACAAAAGTTGAATCCTACGATATCAATTTTCTGCACTTTTTCTCACTCGCACCAATCATGGATGTCTACATAGTGCCTTCCACATGAACACGAAGAAGCTGCAAATGTATATTTTTGTGATTTCAGAGTTACTCTTTGTCGTTTGTGCCTAATCCGAATTCCGTTTAAAAACGTCGAAATCGACGCACATTTCAAGGACGCAGCTCGAATTAGGCACGCCATGAGACGAAAGATTTGCTTAACTCTGATGACGCTATGAGAAAGCTTAAATCAAGCTTTTGAACACTGCGTGCTGCTATCAAAGTTGGAAAATATTGAAAATGCAAATAAAATGGAATCAGTCATAAATGGCCACTTAACCTTCAATTTGTCGAGGAGGATTATTGAGGGGTGCTGAGTGTCCTGGTAGCGGAGATACCTGGCCTTTCGTGCCACCCCATCGAGATCTTAATTCCAGACTAATCAACCTGCAATCTTGGCGTTCGCTCAATCACTGCTGCCGGGTTCGCTTTTGTTTCTACAGCGTTTTTTGTCTCCCTCTCTCATCCTCTCTCTTACTGTATTTCTCTCTCTCTCTCTCTCTCTCTCTTTCTCTCTTTCTGTTTCACGAGTCCCTGACTGCCTCTCTGCCCCCGGGGGCGCGTGCTTACGGGATTGGAAGCCCAAATTCCGCCCAAATTGTCCTTGATCGTTACTCAATTACGGTTAGACCTCTCCGAAATCTTCTCCACGCCGGAAAAGCAGCCCTTCGTTGTTTGCACAATTTGTTCGCCTTAAACTTCTTCTTTTTTTCGGGGGGAGGGGTAGGGGTTAAGTTCTCCAGATTTTAAATGCCTGCGTGTGTGTATGCGTGTGTGTGTGTGTGTGTGTGTCTACCTTGTTGTGCAATTATGAATGTTGCTGCTGTCCTCCGAAGTTGATCGTCGTTGTTCTTGTTGTTGCTGCTGCTAGTTTTCTTTTTCCTTGCTGTCTTGCGTTCGAGTTCGTGTCAAACTTCGTCCACGCTTGACGTGGCCCGCCTATGGGTTAAGGGAACGATGGAAGAGTTAATATAGCGCGAGCAGTTCGGTCGTTTTGCATGACACGACTCTTATTTCTCTAGAACATTGCAGGATGTGAACATACCTCCGTAGTCGCTGTTGAAGATTCGAATGTATGTTAGTAAATGCGTTAAGATAAGTAATCAAATTCGTTTCCTCTCATCTCATTTCTGCCTCATCCCCCCAAAATCGGAATAAAACAACAGCAACAACAAAAGAAAATTCCGTAAAGAATTTGATTATTCTTCTTCTACTTTACCAATATAATTGGCGGGCTCATTTTGAAACTGATTCTCTTTTTGTGATATATGTGTTTTCCGTTCTCATCAAGAAGATGTATATACGTAAAGCAGTGTGTGTTGCCACCAGACAAAATGTTATTTAACATCTGAAAGAATCTGTGTCATTGTCCTTGAAAATGAAAAAGATGAAAAACAAAATGAAGAAATAACTGCCGGGAGACAGGATAACTAGACTAGATTAAGTTGTCTGAACATGAAAAGCATAGAAGTATTTTCAAACAAACACGATAAACGAAATAAAACATATGACTAATAGATAAAAATTGTGATAATTCTGCCGTAAAGACCCCTTTGTCGTATAGATACATCTGTGTGTGGTAAAACTAATAATCCGTGTAAACCCTTGTAATATCAACGAATTAGCCTGTATACCTTTGAACGTGATGCGACAATTATTTTTCATTGTAAAGGATGAAGATCTACCAACAACGAACGACTTTGTTTCCTATCATAGGAACAGATCGACTTTTCTAGCTTTTGTATCCTATACATCTTGATTAAAAAAAAAACCAACACACACATACGTATTTTCTCATTTTGATACATGTTTTCTGGTTTAAAGCATGTACAACATCCAGGAGTCCTCTCCCAGTAATCATAGTGTTAGTGTGTCGTAAATACAGGAGGCTTTGCAGAAAATATCTCCTCTTGCAATGCACGTGAAGAACGTGACACGTCAAGAATCATTTTGGCGCCTCAGCGCAGCATTTTCGGTGCATTTAATAGAAGCAGTCAGGGAGTGGCATCCGTGCAATAAGCCCCTACCCCATGGGACAGACTCCACCCCATCCCAACTCCGCGGGTACCTCCAACGCGATCACGGAGAGGTTCCATATAGACGCGCAATACCAACATTGTATATTGAGGTATTCGTAGTCTGATACAAGTAACTGCACAACTTTGATAATTATTGTTTACTGGTTGTTCTTCCATCTTAAGCTTAGGATAACTACGTGTTATGCCGACAAGCACGAAAGCCAACAATAGTAAATAGCTGCAGCATAGGTGGACAGGTTGTCATCCATCTTTTATGCCTCTTTTGATAAGCAAACTTTGTCGGTGTGTAGTTCATCATTATCAAACTTTAATTTGTGATATTTGGAACCATCTTGAATCGCCATCTATTTCAGGATCTTTACTACAAAGAATCAAAGCAGAGCTGGAATTTTGGCACAATCTTTACGGCAAGGAAGAGTTGTTCAGGCTTTGTTGGTTCAACTGACATCGATGGCTAACTGCCTGTATCTCTAAATCCTTTGCCTAACTATGTGTTGCTGTTGTCGTTGGTGTGTGTGTGTGTGTGTGTGTGTGTGTGTGTGTGTTTGTTTGTTTGTTTGGGTTTTTTTTTTTTTTTGGAAAAAGAAATAAAATTATTCTCATACCGTATGCTGAGTTGCAACGTAGGTTAAGGCGTGGGCCCAGAGTGGGCGTTTAGAGAATCAGCATCATTGTACATGGATGTGATCAGAAATCATCAGTGACAGGTGGATTTGCGTTAATGCTCTAGATGTATCCTTTTTATGGTGTGGCGATTACTAAAGAAGAAAAGAATAAAAGCCAAGGCAGCTCATTTTCTTTTCAAAAACACACTATGAGACAGCCATTTTAATTCCAAAGAGAAAGACAAATAAATTGATAATCCATAATGAGACGAGAAACCAGACGAGAAGTATCTATCATCAAAATTTATAACAGGCAGATCGAAATTTCAGCTTTCTGCATTATTAGATGACATTGTGGTAGTCCATAAATAATTGAGTATTCCGTGAAGGGAAGTCTACGCATGCAGTGAGGAGACTGGAATACAGCCCATCCCTGCTTATTGTAGCTGGCACGTGATATTAATGGGAAGATTCAAAAATATCCGCCTCGGCGAGAGCTCACGGAAATCAGCCGTCGCCGAATGTCTCCATTCGTGACAGTTGAGATGCTAAATTCTTTCCATTATTCATAGGACGTTTATGTATTAAGAATTTGCTGTTTTTGGTCTAGACGCAGAGACTAACATGGTACGCAAGAGGAATGAAATTAAAAAAAAAAAATCTATTCAATATGATTCGTACGTTAATGTCACCAAGGAATTAAACCTTATGCGACATTGCATTGTTAAACAGGGTGACAAGAATGAACAATATACATGGGGTAGGAATTTCTCGCATTTGTTGCTGTTGTTGTTTCGTTGATGTTATTGCTGAGGTTAGTGGTCAAGATTCCTTCCATACATTTGCCTATTTTCCCCATAGTTACCGAGAATGGTGGCACACCCTTAATCAGGAAAACTGGAAGAATGAATTGATTTATTCATTTCAATTATTCAATGGTTTATTTTTAACAGGCCACCTGTTCAACAAAGATTGGTATGACAAATATACAGTGAAAGAAAATAGTATCACAGTCAGGTAATCATTGATAAAATTATGTGTAAAAGGTGAACATGCAAAAGCAAGCACTGCCGCATACATACACACGCCAATATTTGTCACACACCAAAGCTCATACAGTCAAGATGCAAAGATCGCAGGATAGAGAAACAGTAGTGAAAAAAAGTAGCGAATATATGCTTAGTATTAATAATATGATCCCCATAATTATCTCTCCCCCGCAACACTCTTCTATATCTCTCTCGGTATAATAATGCATTTCATTCATATATTTCTACTTCACGTAGAGTGAAATGACATCACATCTGTCAGTAATGTTTTCATATTATCTGAATATTACTGTTGGATATCAGTGCTGATTGAAAAGAAAATAGTGTCATCCAGAAAATGCGATGTGTCGATAAATCTGTTGTTGCTGTAGCGGACCTCAGATTGTCTATTTTAACAATAGCCAACCCCTTTCAAACAGAAACATCTTCTACTGTTGGATTTTTTTTCAAGCGCTTGATATAGAGAAAATATGAAGCAAATAAGGATCTAGCATTGCGCACAACATGGAGTGGTGCTCCCCTTTAAACGGGTCACGTGGCTTTTGAAGTCGGTGCGAATCTGCGTGTTCCTTTTCAACTTTAATTGAAATCACGCTCCGTGATGGATTCTGCGGAAAATAAAACCGCAGTTATGTTCGCGACAGGAATAATTAATGTTTCTATACCCGGGTATCTGTTCCGCCTAGTAGTATCCTGTTCCGAGCTGATCTTATCTTCTTTCTCTCTCTCCCCCTCTCTTTCTCTCTATCTATCAATCTATTCATATCTATATCTTTCTCTCTCTCTCTCTCTTCCTATCTCTCTATACTCCCTTATCTATCTATTTATCTATCTATCTATCTACCTACCTATCTACCTATCTATCTACCTATAATATCTATCTATCTATCTTTCTTTCTTTCTTTCTTCCTTTTTACCCCCTATCTCTCCGCAAGTTAGTTCATTTTGCTTATTTACGATATGCCTCTCTCCTTGCTCCGTTTCTTTCTTTTTCCCTTTCTCTGTACATTCTTTTATCTAATGAATTCATGATGATACATATTCTCGAGACACATTCATCTTTTTCTGCAGGTGTTCATATCTTTGTCCTCTAAAGATCACCTCTTTAAAAAAAAAAAAAACCCACGATGATCAGTGGAGACATTAAAGGGATCGTACAGTTTTGGTTGAGACTTAACTTCAGGTTTTTATCATTTTTGGTGAGATAGTGAGAAACCTCATATGAAATATGAAAGAGCATGTAATTCCAAGAGGAATTCAATGTTTATTCGATGAAAATTGGTGTTGAAATGGCTAAGATATCCAAAACAGAGCGATCCTAATAAAGTGTGGGACCCACATTTTGTTACGATCGTTTTGTTTTACTCTATTTTTGGATGTTTCAGCTATTCCAAACCCGATCTTTATCAAATAAACTTTGAATTCCTCTTAAAATGGTATACTCTGTACTATTTCAAATGTGTTTCTTGGTATCTCGCAAAAAAAAAGTTAAAGCCCAAATTTTGTCTCCACCAATACTGCACCATCCCTTTTTAAACATGACCAGACGAAAGCTGGTTCTTTTATCCAGTCACTTTTGAGTCTTCGCTCTATGCAGAGCCACTCTAACATTTTAGGTTTTTGTGTTGATCTGGTGTTCTCCCTCTCTCTCTCTCCCTCTCTCGGTCTCTGCATCTTTCTTTCTTTCTTTTTTTCTCTCTCTCTCTCTCGTCTTTCTCGTATTTGATCATTCGGGAAATCGCGTCGAAACACCGGTCGATACAGCCTGACTGTACTGCACTTTTTGGAGGAAACTCGACTCCTATGGATCCACTCCGAATGTGCCACTCCAAACAGTGTGTACTAACATCATGAGATTTCAAGAGGGAAAAAAAAAGCATAGTCATGTATGTTAATAATATTATCATGACTGGCGAACTGAAAATACTTCTCTCCGTCCAGAAACTGTATCACTGCACACTATACGACTTCTGTCTCTTTTTCTGTGTTCAGGTTCCGAAGCTCCTCCATCCCCCCTTCATCTTTTTCTATAAAAGAAATACTGTACTTTCACTTCTCAACTTATGGGGAGTGACATATAACCGTATAACCCAGAAATTAAGCATTTACTCGATGTAGGTCACATAAGTGAAAAGCTGGAAATCTATTCACTCTAACCTTCAAGGATCGAAAATATTTACCACGGTTAAGTTTTATTTCATCTGCAACAATGAAAATACGTTCGTGTCACAATTCGGTCGACTTGTCGGATATTTTGATTTGATTTGATTTGATTTGATTTAATTTCATTTCATTTGGTTTGATTTCATTTGATTTGTACTTGTACCTGCATTGTCATTGTACGTGTATGCATGTTTATGTTGTTCGTAGCATACATATACATAAGTTGCGTACAAAGTAATTCTTATGTCCATGGATTGGGTTTATACATTATTTGTGTAACAAACGTTCATAAACGATGCAATTTCTATTATTAAAGTTCTAAGCACAAGATGACCCCTAATACAGATATTAAGGCTGCTCTGTCATTATCGGTTAATGAGTTAGAATCATCGTAGAAAACAAAAAGCAAGGACAAGGAAATGTAAGTATTTTCTTTAATGTATTTGTTTACGCCACTTTCCCTTGTACGCAAATATCCGATCTAATGATTGATTTCGGATCAGACTGAAACAAGTGCCTCCACAGAGTTTCAATTGCTATCCGATCTGATGACCGATTTCGGATATGAATGAAACAAAGTCGGCCGGCCTCGATATGCACGTTCAGACACTTGAGGTTTCGCTTTTCTCCGTCGAATCGTTAGGGTGTGGGTGTCTCAAGGAAGCCGCACAACGTTCGATCGGCGCCGTGGTTGATGGATTTTTTTTTTAATTTTTTTTTTTAATTCATGCGCTCTCGTAATGGGCAATATTGGCCAATGGGAAACCGGACCTACTCAGTTTCCCCACGTGGGGGATAGGGGAGGGGGAATCTGAATTTCAAAGAGAATGTTATAATGAATCAGGAATGATGTGCGACAGATCAGCATATAGAAGTTCTATTTAGGTAAAATTATATATGATAGATAAGTATATTATGTATAATATATGCACGTGCCTGTGTATTTGTGTACAAAGAGAGAGAACGAAAGAGATATAGAATAATATACGTATAGCTGTTGATATAATTCACACGTGTATACAGAAAATAGATAGATAGATAGATAGACAGATGCATGGATAGATAGATAAATAGATAGATAGATAGATAGATAGATAGATAGATAGATAGACAGACAGATGCATGGATAGATAGATAGATAGATAGATAGATAGATAGATAGATAGATAGATAGATAGATAGATCATGGAAGCTCCGTCGCAAAATATATTTCAGGGAAAGCACATTGCTCAAACGAACCAAAAAAAAAAATGTATCAAACTTCCTCACGCGGTTTGAAGTAAGCGCCACCACGTCTTTTATAACCCATGGGGAAGAAGGGTGTTGCTGTCTGCTTTTCTCCCAAGCCTTGGAGTGTGGTCAAAGCTCGTATCCATGGAAACACGTTCTTGTCCGGGGAGCCCCTTGCAGTCACCCTCTGTGGCAATTGAATGATTTAGCAGGCTGTCGGTCAAGGGTGGAGAGGTCATGATTTTGTTAAGGGGAATATCCTTCGGGTGATGCGACAATGAATTTATAACATGCAATCGTTATACAGCACTTCTCCGCTACGTAACAGCAGCAATCAAATTGAAAACACAGGCTATGGCATAATGAATAAAATACTCTTCGTTTCCAGCAACTTATGCCGCTGACGTAGACACTGATGAGCCGCGGATGATAATTACATAACAAGCAAACCCCACAAACTCCAAGCTTCCCCTCCCAGCTCGACTGACACGCGAAGTGTTCGGTTCGAAAGAGTTCGCAGTTGTGAAAAGCTCGCGGAAGGAATGTCGTACATCCATGGTGCCTGAATAAGGGCTTCAGTTTTATTTCATTTTTTTTAATTTCAAATTAATACGTTTCTGACGATTTTTTTTTCTTCACGAAACTGTCAAATCCAACCACTCTGTCAAACGGTGTTACTAAACACATTGCACTGCTGCTGCTTGTAATGACATAATTTTACATTCTAGATCATAATTTGTAATTGTCATCATTGTAGTGATAAATCTCAACATTTAACTAAAGCAGCTTGCTATATATTAATTTGTCCATTCATCTGTCAATATTTTCTCTTTTATCTCTATCCTTTAATATTTTCTCCCTTCAATTTGTCTCTTTGTCTTCCGTGGTTTTTTTTTTTTTTTTTTGTTCGTTTGTTTGTTTGTTTTGTGTGTGCCCCAGTATGAAGCCATTTCCTTTTCACAGTCCACTTTGATCTTTTTTTGCGATAAGTTTCTATTTGATTCTATTGTCAGCATTTCTATATTCCTTTCTTAGTGACCAATTCATCCTTGTTTCTCCCATTTTTTTTCCTGTCGCTATTTATCCCCCCCCCCCCCACTTCTCTTACTCTGCATCTTTTTATTGATTTTTATCCGCCAACTCTCCAAATACCCATATACGATGCTTCATACCTATATAGCGATACACATGTGCCGCCGCCATTCCTATGGCGCGCACTCTGGAAGAGTAGCATAAAGTCGCACCGCTTCGGGGGGTAGGACGGGCAAGAGATTTGCAGCGGTATTGGGCAGGCGGCTTTAAAATCGATTTATACGTGTCAGAAGTGTACTGGGACACGGAGTGGCCTAAGCTAGGGTGGAATCGGAAAACAAGCTAATTTGGCGGGAAGAAAGACAAGACAAACCGCCTCGTTTTTCGTCGTCTGCCCGCGAGAGGTGATCGCTTTTCCAGTGAAACATACACTCCACGCACACGAACTCACAAACGCACACACATTTGCACTCACACACATACACACACACACAACACACACACACACACACACACACACAATCATGACAACCGGTGTCAGTGGCGACACCACTCTCTCCCTCCCTCCCTCCCTCTCCATCTCTCTTTCACATTTTTATCCCTTTTCCTACTTTTTTTTTGAGGTGAAATGTATACTGTCCTTGCAGTCGGTATATCTAGATTATGTTTGGCCGGCATAAATTCGGCGACTATAGTTACCCATAGGAATAGGAGCACATTTTACGCACAAATACGACACGAGAATCCATCACTTCGACCCGTCGGATGGTGTGGAAACTCCTGAGCAGCAAGCAATTTCACGCTTACTTCAGTCGACGTTTACCCTTCTCTAAAATAAAATGAAGCTACCAATGTTATCATCGTAGGCCGCTTCTTGCAGTACAATGATTTGCTGATGGTTATTTCTTTCTTCTCCTTTTTTTTTTTTGAAAAAGATTGAGCTTGAAAATAACTAAGGGAATATAAAAGGAAATGCTGGAAGAAATTGCTTCTCACTTTGAAAAAAAAAAACAAAAAAAAAAACGTACCTGGAAAGTACTAACAATATTGGAGATAAGACATATAAGATCTAGGTAAGGATAAGGTGATCAGATTTCGGTTCTTGGGTGTTATCTCTTCTTGTTTATTTTGTTGATTTTTTTTTTTAGTTATCTTCTGTTTTGACTTTGAATGTGTAAGGTCCTTTACATAAAACCTAGTAGTTGTTGATACAAATTGTATCTACAATTTAGAGTAACAATTCATAACTTTCATAACACAGTTCATTACTTTTTGTGTATCTAATTTTCCCCCCAAATTTTCACTAATCTAAATTTCGAATTTTCTAATGTTTTCATACAAAGTAACATGATATCAAAATATTACCCTTTAAACCCTAAAAGTCATTTGACTAATGGGGTGCAAATGGACCAACTCATTAATTGGAAATAGATGCAGAGTAAATCACCCGAGTTGTGAATGTGTTTGGGTGGGTGTGCGCGCATGTCTTTTTTTTTGTGTGTGTATGTGAGTGTGTGCGTGTGGGTGTGTGTGTGTGTATGTATGTGTGTGAATGAGAATGTGTGTGTAGAAGGATTTGCGAGGGGGAAGGGATGTTGGAGAGGACACCATTCGATTTTGTTCTCCATTCCGGTGTATCATTACCTCCTCTTGTTTGAAAAGTAATGCATCAAAGTCACGGTGTGTTTGAAAACGAAGCGCCGGTTATCCTGCAGCTACGGTAGAAATCGAATTTATGGACTTATTTTGCATGTTTTGTCAACGAGACAAAGTCAGCAATATGTCATCAAGATGATTCATAAAACTTTGACCATGGGGTGGGGTGGGGTGGGGGTCGGTTTAAACGTTCTCTAAGCGTAATCCAAAACATCAGCCATGCTTGCCCAAAATATTTACCTAGATTAAAGTGTCATTGTATTATCATTATGTCGCGTATCAAGTATAAGGCGCTAATTGTCACATGAAGTATAACAGTTATTATTATTATAACATGGGATGCACCCTACAAGCACTGATTTTTAGCAGTCTTCCCCATTTCCAGCATTTCCGTACATCGTATACGTGAAATATTCTGTAAACTTATCTTTTATAATGCATTTTGATGTAATTTATGTATTCAACTTCTGTAAAATAGTTATGTGTTTCTGTTTGAAATGGGGAAAATGAATAAATAAATGAATGAATGAATGAATGAATGAATGAATGAATGAATGAATGAAAACACACTAGAAATGAATGAATGAATGAGTGAATGAATGAATGAATGAATGAATGAATAACATGCATTATAAATCCAGTGGGTGTAAACTGGTTACCAGTTAGCTACATCTGGTTTGTAATAATTTTAACATTTCCATGAGATACACTTTACAAGTTTGCCTGCGTTCGCTACGCCGGGAGCACCCACACAATACTTTACAATATACTTATCTGCAATTCCTTTAGTTATTATCATTTCTTCTGGTTGTCATTTTTTTGCGCACGCCATGTGTTTAAGTCGCCTTCGGTTGCTGCCGCACGTTTCCCCTTAACGGGAGGATAGCTACCGGTATCGCATTACGATATTGAATTGCACCACTCTGGTAAGATTGTCTCACGATTGGAACGCTGATTGTGGTACACAGACTCATTTCCAGATCGACGGGATTTCGTTGTCAACATACTTTTCTTTCTTTTTTTAACGACGGAGGTCCATCTCAGGACTACATACGCGGTAGAACATCATAATTCGCCGGAGCGTTACCCTGCATAATGAGACCTCTTCCCATTATCCCTTTGCATTGTTGTTATTACTCTATCCCTTTTCCAGTCCAACTCCACCCCACTTCTGTCTGACTTCAAAATTATACATCTCAGTCCTTAATTTTCTTCGTTAGACTATTCTGATGAATTGTCCTTGGAAGAGTCATTATGACTTCGGCAGCCAGCCGTCATCAACGCCTCGATCGATATGTTCCTTCGATAATTTCGTGTATTTCCCTTCTCCCAAAACGAATTTGACATCAACAAAATCCATTGCAATATTTAAAATTTTCAATCATTTGTCACATATAGGATAATTCTAACAATGAGTATCTATTCCCCCCCCCCCTCCTTGTCTCTCTTTCTCACGCGACAGACGTATCAACATTTAATATCAAAGGCGGCCTATTTGTCGTGACCATTGAATGGATATTGTAGTAGTTGTTATCAAGGGCTATTATAGGTTATCTGGCTAGCGAGGTTGCAGTCTTGGTTTATGTGTTTCCTTCCTCCGACCCAGATATCTCTTGGGCTCCTCGAATGTCAAAAAGTAGATATGGGTCAATTATTCACGGTACCTGTTTTCCGTTGGGATGTGTTGACTAGGATTGGCCTTTGCTGTTTAACTTTGACTCGGTCGCAGTAACTGCTCCGAGGGAAGCTGTGGTAGGGCAAGAGAAGCAGCAAACTTGGGTAATCGCAGTCATTAAAACGTCTGAAAATCGAGAGGACGTTCACGTTGGGAGTAGGACACGGGATCAGAGTTTTTGTGACAGTCATTTAGGGTAATTGGGTCACGGCTGCTGGAGAGAAGCGGGAACCAAACAGGTATATAAACGAAAAACAGTCCCATTCAATGATGACAGGGCACTTCTCTTGTATTGGAACAGTTTAAGTGTGACTCATGCAGGGTATGATGTCGTTGAGATAATCCCTTATTTACCACGATGAATAGGCCTAATTGGGGTAATGCTGCTACAAACTATAGGGACCTACAGTAGTTAGTTCTCACGACGTTTGTAATCGTCGAAGCTCTAAACTTCGATGACTAGCTTGTAGTTTTTAAGTATAATGCTCGTCCACAAGATATGTAATATATTATTAGACATGAAATTTTGCATGAGAGTTCCACTCGATGATTAACCCACAGAACCGAAAAAAATACAATATACACTCAGCGCTGGCAATAAACCCGATAATGTGCCAATTGCAATAGTGTACATCACGTACTGGAGGTTGACCCGGAAGCTGGAGGGGGATAGGGTTCACAGAGAGGTCACGCACACTTCCGAATTCGTTGATTATCGTGTCTACAAGAGAGTAAATTACGAGCAGAATTTTAGAAACATGAAGATTGAGACCTGTGTTTCTCTGTGTTATAAATCATACATGCAAAATGTTTAAGGTCATGTTGCCCCAAATATAACTTATTCATATCAGCTGAGATACATTCTGCCGTTTTAGCGCACCAATTCAACGCTTTTGTCTCGGGTTCATGTTTCGCCCTTTTGCGGATGTTTCTGAACTCACAATTTCTGACATTATGCGCAAGCTAGACACAATAAAACAGTGGTGATTCTACTTTTTTGTCGGAAGGAGGGGGGGGGGGCTAGATGCGATAAATCTTATTGTCCTAGATAAATCGCCTCTTCCGAACGCAGGGTGGACGAATTCCCTTTTTCTCTAACAGTACTGACCTTTCGAGACACGTTGCTATCCAATCTGTCAGCTTTTAAAACAATCGACATTTTGAGGGAACGCTCTGTAGAATACGGAGCGCGTCGGGGATCGTTCAAAAGTCATGATAAAACGCTCTTCCTCCCAATATGATATTAAATCTGTCTGTGTACTGTCTGGGAGAAGGGCTATCCACTCACTGTAAACTATTTCAAGAGTGATATGTGGGTCAGTTGGAGAGTCATCATGAGAGATGTATGGGTTAGAGAAAATTGAGGACAAAAAGAAGAACAATGTGCAAAAATCAGACACAAACTATACCGAATATTCATTTTACTCGAATGAAAAGGTTTATTCCGTCAGCATAAACAGCATTCAAAACCAAAACACATATCATACATTTCATCCTCTTATTGTTTGTGCTTTCTTTTTACTTCTCTACATGTATCATAAATGATTTCCTGTTCAGATATCATCAAATTCAAGTAACAACATGCCGGGGCTGAGGTCCCGGGGTCGAAGACAGCATCTGAGACTATAATAAATATGCACTTAATCGTATTCGTCGTGCATACGTTGTTTAAGTGACTGTGCCCGTCGTATCGTATAGTTGGTAAGCCCGTTCTCTCACTCAATTGCTGGTGTTTCAACGACTTCCAACCTTTTTAAGACTCGCATGTCAAGAGGGCCTCATCTAATATGTTGCTATCACAACAATTGGAACACTCGCCTCAACTTTTTTCTTCTGAAAGAACCTGGTGATTGCTTGTATCTGGAAGGATTGTGCGAGAGATGACAGTCCCGTTGTGTGAGGCGGATGGCGACATAAGAGAGAAGGTCATGTGGGTTACATACAGAACATTATCATTATACGCCGGTTTACTAATTTATGCAAATGTATTGACTATTCTAATGAAATGCAACAAAAACATATTAATAACACTAGCGCGGTGGACCGCAGATAAGAAGTGTTGGTGTGACTTCTTGCTAACATTTTCGTCCACAGCAATGAAGGGGAAATGTGGTCGTAAATTGGTAGTTGGATTATTTGTTGATAATTTTGTTGTTTGTTCGTTTCTTTGTTTGTTTCTGGGAAATTGAGGTGTTCTTGTGGACATTGTTTCTCTGGACAAAGAAAAATTTACTGTCCGAACACTGCAAACATTTGAAAATCTCTCCGACTGAAAGTATACAAAGACATGCAGATTTTTGGTTACATAATGAAGCAAAATTCAAATCGAAAGTGACATGAAGCTATTTTCTCAAATGATGACTGAAAGACGAACAATAATGTTGTATTATGTGCATAATATTATGAAAGGAACAAAACTAAGAGCCTTCTTCTTTGCTTTTTATATAAAAATACCCCACATCATCCAACATTTTTCAGACACCCTAGACCTGCCATTCTACAAACGTCGCGTTCATTGAGAGCAGGAAAGCTTCGAAAGAGCGCAAGACCTCTTATCCTGTTTAACCCATGGCCTACGGCAATCAGATGTGGCGTGCATTACATCTACGTGATTACTCGCTACTCGGGAGCAAAATGGCTAATGTATCTACCTCTACAGCTCCCCTCAAGCATTAATGCTGGCTTATGCTCATTCACTCCGAGCACACCAGGCGTAAAAAGCAATCTAAAAAGGTTCCTGTAGGTAATCCACACGCTTGGCTATTATACGAAAATACCTATCATGTGCAACTCACCAGGTTTTTTTTTTTCCTTTCTTTTCCCCCTATACAAGAAAAGCTTACGGTTATATGATTACGTGAAATACGTTTATGACAGACCCAAAGCTGGTGACAGTTCGCGCACGCCTGCGGACGCACACTATATGTGTGTGTGTGTGTTTGATTTTAATTATGGATGTGTGTGAAGTGTGTGTGTGAGAGAGAGACAGAGTAGGGTGTGGGCATGGGTGTGTTAGAGTGTGCTTTCTATCACACAGAACCAAAATAATTAATAGAGTTGTCTTATGTGTTTATCTCTCGTCAAAGATGGCTTATTTGTCTGTTTTCTACTAAAGTCTTCCCTGTCTTGTTTTGATGTGTTTTTCTTGCTTTCTTTATGTTACTACTCTAACTCTTACCCTCCCCCTCCTCTCTCTCTCTCCTTTTACTCACACTATCTCTTTCAATATTAGCATGTATCATTTCTCCGTTTACAAGTCCGTTCGTTGACCTCCTTTGGCGGAATACTAGTCACACACGAAAAAAAAAAACAGGAACACCAGAAAACTCCTCTGGTGTTACTAAACCTTGTTACCTTAAACTCAATAATAGTTTCTAGATAATTTCTCTTTTACGTTGTGTAAGAAAACCAAAAGCTGTTTTCTGTCAATGAAAGAAAGAAAGAAAAGTTAAGACAATGCACAAGGATACAGGGATATCGGCAAATATGATTTCACGAGAGAAAGATAATCTTATCATAAATATTTTACAAGACCCAGTAATAACACTGTCGGATAATGGCAACCATTAAGTTTGAGCAGCAGCGTGATGTCAGAATTATGTATTATTTTTCTTTCCACTGCAGAAATTCAAAATGATGACCATGAAGGAACAGCCTTTAATAATACGCCCAACTTCAATGTATGGCTGACCAGCGGAGAAGTAGATGTCTAGAGAATTCTAATCTACCAGCAATCAGTATCTCTGCTCGGTTTTCATTTACTCAGTGGTATGCAAAGAAATATTCTGACTGTACAATATGTCCTGGACAGCAACTACGTCTAGAATTTCTGTTGACACACTAAACAGGTATAAGTATCTTGTAGACACAACCGTGGACAACTGTATTTTCCCTTCCTTTTTGACACCAAATTGTCGAACCACGCTCTTGCAATATTCTCGGGGGATAGTCATCAAATATATATATTTACATTCATACTTCTGGGAACATGCAATCATAATGGATATCATGTAGTATGCATGTGTGGGTGTGCGTTTGGACGTGTTTGTTTTTCGTGTGTACATATATATATATATATATATATATATATATATATATATATATATATATATATAATGTCACAACAGAGAAATGCATTAAATGCCAATCTTGATTTTAATGAATAATCCGAATTTTCGAGGATCCTTCCTTTTCATAAGGGATGACAGTGCGAATTAATTTTCACAGTGATATTAACAGTGAGGTGTTACTCCCCTACTAGCGCGCGCAATCTTGCTATTTCTAGTACTGCAAATACGCGGAGCAACTACAATATATATATATATATATATATATATATATATATGTATATATATATATACATATATATATATATATATATATATATATATATATATATATATATATATACATATATATAAATATATATATATATATACATATATATAAATATATATATATATATATATATATATATATATATATATATATATAGGCCCTATATTAATGTACAGAATATAAAAAGCTGGTGACGATTTTACCAAGACAATGTCTAATGTGATTAACAAAAATCCTGACTTTTTATTATTATCAAAGTCACTGATTGCACTCCGATTTTCTCTTTACACTTCACGTGCGCAATTTGATAAATGAGGCTGAAACCTCCTCTTTTAATACCCAAAAAACTTCAACTACCCACCACAACCAACACAACCATTCCCACATCACACTATGTTTTCATGATACACATAATAAGGGGAAAAAATATATACGCCATAATCTTATCAAACAAAAGAGAATGAAGAAAAAAAATTAAGGTTTGCCGTCTACAATCGCATATCAGTCTTTCATGGTGATATATAAATGGAACACAATGGCTTTTAAAGAACTGCCTATATATTAGGCATTTATTGCGTTCACCGTGATTTCATACCTATCCTTAAAATTCGTCAATACATGTGCAAGTGCTTAAGGCCGCAAAGAATGCTGGCTTTGTCTCAAAACATGTTCATAAATTGCATGTCAATGACCTAGTACATTGAATTTTTATTAACTGGTGGTAATAAAGTCATTTAGGAGCTATCTATAGGTCTCTAAACTGCGTAGAAAGGTGGTCGAATGCAATAAAAAGTGGCGCCGCCCAGCTCCAGTAAGCCAAAGCTATCTAAACTCTGAAAAATAGGGAAAGAAGGAAGGGAAGAAAAGAAGATAGCTGCAAACTTTCCTAAGCCGATTGATGCCTCCTTTAACGCATTATTCTCCTCTTTTCATAGGGACTAATTCCATACCCCTCCCCCCTCCGTCTTTCAGTCCATCGCCTTTCCTTGGGCAATTTGTAATGCCTTTCCCTCTCCCTCTCACACGTGGGGATCGATAATGTTGACCGGCGCGTGTATCTTGTAATTGGATTGTATACAAAGGCGTGCTTGCGTCATACTGTGTGGCAAAAACGGATATGGAGCTCGACTGGCGGTCGGTCGTAGGGTCGCTCAAGAGAACGACCGGTCTCTTGGATCCTTGTCTCTGTATTTTTACTCTGTCTGTCTGTCTGTATGTATGTATGTATGTATGTATGTCAGTATCTAGCCCCTACCCTCTCAATAATAAAAAAATGAGGAGTTTTATCCCAAAACGAGCTAACTACATTTTTTAGATATTATCAATTAAAGCTGCAAACAAAGAAAATAATCAGAAAGTAGGGATTTTTTTTCAAATCATAAGCAGTTGATAAGTTTTAGAGTATTTTTTTGTTACTATTTAGAAATCACTGGAAGGGTTTTATTTCGCTATATCTGATGATGGACTTACTTCAAGATGTTTAGAAATGGTGCTTAACTCATTCTGCGATGAAACTGTATATATATATAATATATATATTGTATATATAATCTCACATGCGGCATTCATGTGGATTTATCTATCTCTCAGTATATCTTACTATCGTCTACATTTGTACTTCATTCGTTTTCCCATATCTATTAACTTCTTTCTCACTGTCTCTCTCCCTCTTTCTTTCTCTCTCTTCCCCTACACCTCTCCGTTCCGATGGATGTCTAGTTCATAATTATGTGTAGGAAGATCCAAATTCATTTCCCAATACCTCAATACTCAATATTGTGGACTAAATTGGTAATTACCTGCGCTTATGTCTACATTCAGATATAATCCATTCCCTTTACATGTATTATCTAATGCCTTTACCTTATCTCTCTCGCTTTCCAAGTTCTATTTGTATGTATATATGCATATATGCATAACATCCATTATATAGTATATAGTATACAGTATATAGTATACAGTATAGTATACAGTATATAGTATACAGTATACAGTATATAGTATACAGTATATAGTATATAGTATATAGTATATAGTACATAGTATGCATGCGTGTGTGTTTCATTCGTGTTAGTCTTGTCAACATCTTCACATCTACCGAAGATTGTGATTCTCTGTTGTTCCATTCCACATCAATTCACTTCATATCGATTTTCACTTTGACGTACGAGCATGACACAAACTGAACACATCGAAGTTGTGAACACCATGAGTAACACACAATAATACAGTTGTAAACAAGATTTTTACAAGCTTACCACAAGGATACCACTTTTAAAATAAGTAAATAAACGATCCGAAAATATATAACGTTGAATATGACAGAATGCGGGGTAGGATACAAAAAATACAATGCATATGCAATAGGCTAGATGTAGCTAATCGTTACTGAAAGATGATAAGCTTGTATAGAATAGGTCACGTAGATATCCGGTGCTCATGTTTACATCTCTTTTCATGAGCCATCTTGTAGCATCCAGAGATAGTCGATCCTTGCTCCATTGGAGGACTAGGTGGATGAGGAGGAGGAGGGTTCGTCTCCCACCCATCGCAACGGGCAGGAAGACGGGACAGGTGGATGGAGGAGGATAATCAAGATGCATGTGATGGACGACAAATCCCTGGTCAGTATCGATGCCTTGTTTGTAGAGGGGGAGGTTATTTGAGGGAAAAGAACACACACACACACACACACACACACACACACATGCCAAACAAGAATGACCAGGTTTTGTAGGACAAGTCGCGAGAAGGATGTTATTCACATCCCCGACCCATTTCACATCACAAAACCAAAA
This sequence comes from Diadema setosum, assembly GCF_964275005.1. Classification (NCBI taxonomy): domain Eukaryota; kingdom Metazoa; phylum Echinodermata; class Echinoidea; order Diadematoida; family Diadematidae; genus Diadema; species Diadema setosum. Next base: position 32,313,236 of record NC_092701.1, read on the forward strand.
AGGGGTTCCACCACAGAAAAAAAAAATGCAAAAGGAAGAGAGAAAGAGAAGCTGAAGTAGAGACAAGAAGAGATGAGAGAGAAGAAAGAGAGAGAGAGAGACAGGAGAGATTATTAAGACCAATAACGAGACAAGAGGTACAGTACAGGGGCTGCGGAACGTATTTCAGTGTGTGGGGGGGGGGGATGCGGGACTGACGGGGGGGGGAATGGTCAAGGTCAATGGTACCCCCACTTAGACGGGAAGAATCTAAGGTCGGAAACTTTTTTACTAGCCAAAAGTGTGGGGGGGGGGGGGCGGGCTGCAATAAAGTGAAACAGACAGACGCTATTAAATTAACAAGAGCAAGATGGAAGAAAAAGTCTGGTCGATATTATATTTGGAGTTTTTTCGTTCTCTCTCTTTAAGACAACACTTCTTTCACAATGGCATACTAACCAGAATTATTCCCAAGGAGTTTTTTTTTAAATCATTTAATAAATGCAAATATTGTATTTGTACTTTGATAACGACATAACACTAAGGAGCATTCGTCCAAGATTCACAAACGGTTACGTACACCTAATGCTTTACCTGAATAACATTGAACTGCATTGTAGTGTATCTCAAGTAGTATAAAATAAAAAATAGATGATAAGATTTCGTGTATTTTTTCCTATAAATCCGTATTAACACCCCTATTTTGAAGACTACTTCTCTACACAAAACACACACACACACACACACACACACACACACACACATATATATATATATATATATATATATATATATATATATATATATATATAGGTGAGAATAAAGAAGAGGCGGTAGACGTAGCTTTTGATCCTCACAATTTGATTTTACTCTTCGAGCTTTCGGGCCCTGCCCTTTATCAAGACTGAGGACAAATCGGACAAATACATAACATGGATATTATATCCAATTTTTTTTTTTTTTGTATATAATATCCATGTTATGTATTTGTCCGATTTGTCCTCAGTCTTGATAAAGGGCAGGGCCCGAAAGCTCGAGAAGTAAAATCAAATTGTGAGGATCAAAAGCTACGTCTACCGCCTCGTCTTTATTCTCACCTACACACTACTAAGATGCGACGGCCCAGGGGTTTAGCAACTGAAAACACACCTTTCTCATTCACTATATATATATATATATATATATATATATATATATATATATATATATACATTTATTTACATCATAACGCATGTGTATACACAAAGTTAGATAAGAAAGTCTAAATGAGAGAACGCAAGGGAAAGCTTGTCTGTTTATTAAGGTTAGGCGAAGTCAACCGAAACAATTAGGCTAAAAAGTCAATCAGGTGAATGAAGGGGCTTCACTGCTCTGGCAACTCTTCATGTGGCAAATCCAGTCACTGGAAGCAGACGATATCCACCCGCCATTACGAATTACCGCAGGTCATTCACCCCACTGCGACGCCTCTTATCGATACGCCGTGATGTATTTGGCGTAAGTTCATTCAGTGTTGGTATGAAAATTGTACTGCTTTACATACAATGTAATTGGTTACGAGAGGAACTTTGCTAGCATTTTTTATATGTGATTCCTTTCGTACGCGCTCACCATTCCAGACACGCACATACTTTCGTGGTTCTCGTGGAATAATTGACGGGAAAAGAAGTGTGGTTTATGAGGCATGGATATTGTATTTAGCCACATTAATGACGTTGTAAAACTTATTTAGCCGTATCTCGCAGTCGTTGACTTGAATCCAGTACTATTCAATATGAAAAATATCAACCATGATAAAATTATTTCATGAGTAGCAGGTCATTAGGCTTCCATCGTATCACATATCATGATTGATGTTTTGAACGCTGAATATAAGAAGATATAAAGAAAAATAATGTCAGTTGACGATATCGGTCAATGGCCCTACGTGTTAAGGAGAAAAAATAGACGTAAATCTGCAGAAAGGAGTACAAGTATCGTATAATATGGTGTCAGTATAAATCGGGCTATGACGTACACTGTCATGGTACATAATATCATAAAAATATTGTTTCCCTTGATCCGTATAAGGATGAATTTCCAACTTTTCTTGTCTTACCTTTCTTGTGAACGTACGAATTGAAATCCCGAGTACATCATTTTCGTGGGTGACGCACAGATATATCTCAGTTTTGACAGCAATTGCGTCAGATAAAGTGTCTATCGCGTAAAAATTAGAGTTGGGGTGGTATTTGCGTCAGATAAGTATCTATCGCGTAGAGAAGGACCTACGCAGCTACCCCTACCTCCTGCTGCTAGTGCTGAGATCTTACTCAGCCGTTCAGCCAGCTCTCAGCGAGGTTCCTATCGGAGAGTCTTCTGGCCGTGTTATGATTTGCTTAGACCGTCAAAAATAACTATACAGTGTTCATCTGAAGTGTAACACTGAATAGAATTGAATTTTGATGGACCAATCAGCATTTCTCAAAGCATCTTTCATATTCTCTTCTGATTCTTTTTTCTTTCTTAATCTTCGTTCGTTTCGCAAAGCATCTTTTATTTTCTGAAAATATATGAACGCGTTCAACACAAAGGATTCTTATCTAGGTCAGACTGGTTCGAGGTTAACATTTTTTTGTTTTTAATTGATGCAGTGGAAATGTGGACGGCTTACCTGGGCAGAGATATCTTTTTCTTTTTTTTTCTTTTTTTTTTTAACTCTGCGAATGTTTTGAAATTCATTGTCAAAGTACCTTTACTTTATTTTGAGTCATGTAGTTTGGCTCCCCTGACAGCACTTATATTGAGTGGAGCTGCGCACCTGGCCCCGAAGGTACGTGGCTTTCCCATCTTGTCTCGATTGATTCTAGCATGGTGTTACGTCACAATAAATGTTGCACAGTACAAGTCATTTTTTTATCCACACTGCCGTTTACAACATACGTCATTAATCTCATCTCAATAGTATGACGCAAATCTGTAACAGAGAAGCAGGGTTGTAACTTCGAAAAGCGCCCCCCCCCCCCCATGCAAAAAAAAAAAAAAAAGAAAAAACTTCAAGGTGTTTACGTACAGTAATTTAGGGAGGAGCTGGTAATCGAAACGAAAAGTTTGGCATTTCTTTTTTCAACAGCTTTACATGCACAAACAAGCATCACAATCTCATGTAATTGTTGCAAATCTTGTCATGCTGTAGAAGGATATTAAATCTGTGGGGGGGGGGGTGAAATGAGTATATAGCTGCGTTCTTAAAGGGGATGGCTAGTAACTGATCAGTGCAAATACTGGGGATGATTGTTCCAATCCTTGTGGGATTCATTTAAGAGTACATATCTATTGTTGTGTGAAAATAAATGGTCTCATATTAAAGTAATGTGCAGTTCAATGTTTCCAGGTTAGCATGCTTGTACAGTGACGGGGCGATCGTTACCGGGCCGTTAACGATTGCCCCGTCACTGTACAAGCATGCTAACCTGGAAACATTGAACTGCACATTACTTCAATATGAGACCATTCTAAAGCAAATAGTTTTCACACAAAAATGTACTCTTAAATGAATCCCACAAGGGTTGGAACAATTATCCCCCAGCATTCCCACTGATTCCCACTGATCAGGTACTAGCCATCCCCTTTAAAGGACATTGAAGGAGGGAGTGCATCCAAGTGAGATGGGGGCCAATTAAAGATCAGGATTCTAGGAATTCGGGATTTCGGGAGTGTGATGCTGAAGCAGATTGCAGGAGCAGATGGAGCTGCCTGTGTGGGAACTTTGAGGTGCAGCAGATCTTGTATACATTATCCTATGTTGGTGTTGTACTGTAAAGAGATGGCTGGACCAGAAGGTGCGTCTTGGAAGCACCCCGAACTTTTGGGACCCACTCAGAGGGAGCGAAGTTTCTGATGGGAGCAAATGATGCAAATATAATCATACATAAGGGCATGACGATATAGCTAAGTGGAGTCCAAGTGACCTTTCGATAACATAAAATGTAATGAGTTTGAGGGGCTGGGCGTAGTTCAGAGAGAATCTGGGTCTTCGGTCCCATTGTGACCCAATGTTTCACCGTGTGTTGTTCTCCGTCCGTGTTGCGGCGCCTTCACAAAGCGCTGTGTGAAGTGACGTGACGAGAACGAACGGGGTAGTTTCTGATTTCCCCGGGGGTCCCGTGCCTCTACGTTATACATGAGAGACAGTGCGTGTGAACAGGGTCGAGCTATTATCAGTATCATGTACATTCACCAAATGGAAAGCCGCGGTCAGTTCGGGTTGTTCCCCTTACAATATTTCACCGTTGTTATTGTAGTTACCCTGTCTGAGCCGATACATTGTATCATTTTTCACATTCCTGATCACCTCTTTTGACACGTTTCTCGCGAGAACGAGAAGGCGATTAATCAAAATTGATTTATCAAGGAGGCCCTCATCGAGGAGGGTCTACCAATGCCCCTTCGTCTTGTAGTTTCTTTCTGCTTTTCTTTTCTTGAAAATATAAAATATTGAACATCACAGGATCATTATCCGGTGCCTGTCTTAATGTGTGAACGCCATTGATATATGGTTTTCGATTTTCATATTCTGTTTGTTTTGGTTTGGCAGTAGCTGTATCTGTACATTGTAGGATTCGATGTAACCAGTTACAATTCCAGTTTCTTAAGGGTACTGATGATCATGTACTAGTAGAGCAGACTTATGCGAGTATTTTGAATAAGATAGTGCGCAACAATAGTATTATATACATGGTCATTATATGAGAGTATAAAATGGTTGCTCAAACTCTGCCCAGAGACCCTTAAAGGCACACTACTGTAAGACACATTTATCCCACTTTATGTCCAGATTAGGCAAAGTCAAAACTATCGTCACCATAATATCCGCCTTTGATGTAACGAAAATGGCGCTTACGCACTGATGTCAACGGTGGAAAGTAGCAATGACGTCATACTTGGTTAGGCTTAAATGTGTAAGTACAAAGGCAATTCAAATTTTATTAAATGAGAACAAGAAGTGGGAAGAGAATCTTGTGTTCCGTACAGTTTAAGAAGAGCGTGTTGATCAAAATATTATATATATATATATATATATATACTTTCTGGTACTAAGCATCAGTACAGCCTGCTCTGATAGACTTGCGCTTAGCGGTTATGCCATTTGAGAGTTTTTTTGTTTTGCGTTTTTCAAGACCCATTCATCATAATTTGTCGGCCTGTTTATGAAATGACACAGCGTATAAGACACGCATAGCACTGAAACCTTGATAACTATGTTTAATGTTCGCGCTGAGAAAACATCGCGTTACAAGATTAGCCCAATTTCACACTTACCCACGGCCTTGAATTCAAATGGCTAAATTTAGGTCGAGCTTTATCGCTTAGAAAAATCCGATATCCACGTAATAAGATAATGACCATTAACTTGCTGCTGCTAGCTTTGTGGATCCATTAATATGATTGAGACTAATCCGGTGTCACTGTAAATGCCGAGAGATGTGCTGATATCTTAATCAGTTTCGCTTTTTTTTTTCTTTCCTTTTCATGCTTTCATATAATTGTTGGCGTTTTTTTTTTTTTTTTTTTAATAGCCACCATAGGTAAGTGTCTGATACGAATTGACGTGCATCGTCGGTCGCCCGTGACGATCCGTCTTTTCGAGGTAAGCGAGTCGTTCACGGTCCAGGGCATAAGGGCATTTTTTTCTCTCTTACTAAGGTGGAAGGGGAAATTATGGTCGAGGAGGACATCGGTTCGATGACGAAAATACGTAAACAAGAATGCCTGATTGGATTGTAATGTCTCCATAAAAGTGATCAAGGTTATAATAACCATTGGCCCGCCAACTGCACCCCGCTCGGCTCGGCTTACCACCTTGGTGTAATCTAAACTGGTTAATTTTGCGTCGTGCACGTTGTCGTTGTCTTGATGGCCGCTTCATGTAAGAGATCACGCTTATAATCAACAAGGCTTAATCATAACCCTTCACATTGTGACCTTAAAAGAAGGAGAAAAAACTATGAGCCGTCCTGTTTAAGAGACTAAATCATTCTCCTTTTGATCACAATTCTAACACGATGCATCAACTAGGAAGTTAGGGATCATTTTTTGAAGGTCATGATTATAACGTGCCAAACAGGTCAAATTTTGATGGTACAACGCTGAATGAGACAGCACTGAATGCTAGAAGCACGCCTTTCGTTTAGTTGAACACTCCACTCCATGAATAAAGACATTTGATGTTCGGATAATTACGACAACACCATGGCTTCTGACGTATCATGAAATTTATGGTTCAGTCTGCTCGAAAACCATGAATTTTACAAAGGAATATGCCACTTCGACAAATACGGGTTACCTGTCTTGGTTTGCCTTGCTGCTTTCCTAACAGAATAACGACAAAAAGAATGTATTTTAAGAAGGGTTGTGGGGCAAAAGCGAAGAAAGAGGGCGCATTTAGAATCGGACCTGTGTCCGGGCGTTTGATAGCGCGTCTCTTGATGTGGCTTCAGGCGAGATGAACAGGTAGAAGGTTGATTGTTAGCCCCCTTGAGAGATTGATTCATTGATTGGTTTGCTCCATTCACTTTTCCGACATGGAGGTGGGATTCTTTTCCTTTCTAATTTTCTGTCGTTTACAGGGCATTGATTTTTGTTAGTATCTGGTAATTCCCTTAAAAGCTGATCACGACGTAAAGTTCTGTACTGCACGCTGGTTTTATTTCTTATCAGAAACTGCAAAAACTGCGCAGCTAGACATTTGTTGCTACTAGAAAAGTGATTAAAATGATTTTTCATGCGTGACTTAGAATATAAGACAATGCCAGTTTATCAACCGGAAACTCCAATGCGCTTCATTAAGCATTTTTTTTTTCTAAACCAATACGCGCTGTCAATCCCATTAACATCCTGTCGTAATCAAGACTTTACCAAAGAAAAGTAATCTGGATATTGAAACGTCCATAGCAAAACAAATAAAATTCAGAACTAACTGACCAATGGTCGACCCCCCCCCCCCTCTCCCCCCCCCCCACACACACACAGGATTTTATGTTGGCAAGTGAATTTCGAACAAAATTTTGAATTCATGATTGTTAAATATGACTGTTTTAGTCCGCAAAATTAGTGCTTAATATGCAACTTAAACTTGATATCCAGTTGAAGTATAAAATACTAACCTGGTAAGAGACACCCCTAACCCCTAACCCCCCCCCCTCCCCCAGCCACAACACACACACACACACACACACACACACACACACACACACACACACACACACACACACACACAACCTGCCAGTGTAAAATTCCAGATATGCGTTTGGTTTACTCGTAAACGTATCATCTCTCCTCAAACAGCGTTACAGAAATAACACACAAGCGTGCATGTGTCTGATGAGTAAATAGATTGAGGACGATTCAACGATTTTGCGGCAACCAACTCGGTATGGCTCGATTGGGCGCTCGTTTTGCGCACCAGTGCGTGACAAATCATTGCGATAAATGACATTATCTAAAATGCAATAGCTTTCTCCACAGTGGTCAATGAATAATTGTCGCTCGTTTACTGTATAGTGTGTGTGACAGGAGATGTGATCTCAGAAGCAAAGCAATAGCTCACCCAATTTTGTGGCGATTAACTAATGGGGGTGTGGTCGGTCTCAGGATTGGCCCCAAAGAGATGGAATATAATACCAGCCGTTATCATCTCGGCACGGCCTGGGTCACGCAGTATTTCCATTGCGAGATCCGGCTCTGAGCGGTTCGATAGTCGCAATGGAGTTTGCTCTAATTGAGTAACTGGCGCGTGTGACTGGAGGCTGAATGCCGATAAGATGTATGATTGTGTGGGGCACGAGTTTTTACCATTTTTTATCACTGTACACATACACAAAAAGCAGAATCCTTCCTATAAAACTATGATGACGAAAATAGATGCTCCCTTAATAGCGTTTTTCCCTTCACATCGTAGTGTTCAAAATGCCTTGCGACATACCGTATGTCCCCCCAAAACATACAACGGGACCCTCCACAACGATAACTTTAGATATTGTGAATCAATCCATATACAATTTCAGGGTATGAAACTATAACCTATCACCCACATCTTACAGAAAAACCCATCCGATTTGCTTCAGTGGTCAAAGAGAAAGGATAATTTTGTGGAGCATGTCAGGAATCCCTTCCCTCCAAGTTCTGTCCATTGTGTTCACACATGAATATATGCAGTTCCAACAGCATCCAAGCGCTAAACTTGGAAGAATCAGACCCATGACATACTTTACAACGATCCACATTTTCTCTGTGACCACTTAAGTAAATTGAATGGGGCTCTCTTCAAAATTTTCATTTCCACCAAGTCCTTTATGAAACAAGATGTACTACAGTATGTGTTACAAGATATGTTATCATTTGACGTTTGTATTACCTGAATGAATGAATGAATGAATGAATGAATGAATGAATGAATGAATGAATGAATGAATGAATGAATGAACGAATGAATGAATGAATAAATGAATATGGGTAAGATGTTATATTTAAGACCTTGGACTAGCATTCAGACAGTTTAATCATATTGGAAGTTATCAATGCGAAAATCCGATTGTAATTTTGGGGGGACATACTGCACAACGGGAAGACTATAGTAGTTCATTTTGTACTTGAGAGAGAGAGGGGGTGGGGGGGGGGGAGGGAGAGAGATGATGAGAGAGACTGATCGTTATAATCTATATCGACGCTAGATATAGGTCTTTCCTCTTCATCGCCCTTGAATCGTGCATTATTTCCCTGAATGGCAATGACCAATTCAAGCTGTAACCCCCACCCCATCTCTATCTATCTGTCTCTCTCTATCTCTTTGCTATGTACATAATACCTATGATACATACATAATAATATGCCTAATATAATCATCTCTCTCTCTCTCTCTCTCTCTATATATATATATATATATATATATATATATATATATATAATATATATATATATATATATAATGTATAATGTATATATATAATATATATGTAATATATATATATAATATATATATATATATATATATATATATATATATATATATATATACATATATATATATACATTGTATATATATATATATATATATACATTATATAGATATAACGAAGAATCAAGAAATAAACTGGTAACGCATTTTTTTGACAATAAAGAGTGAGTTTATTCGAGTCGAATAAACTCACTCTTTATTGGCAAAAAAAAAATGCATTACCAGTTTATTTCTTGATTCTTCGTTATTGGAGCCAATACGTGAATTCTCAACATGTTTACATAAATATGTAGGTATACATGAATATATGCACACCTGATATATACATAAATATATACCCGTATACTTATTCGTGACATTCTTTGCGGCTTGAATTGAGCATATTATACACCATACGAAGCCCTAAATATAAACAAATTATTCGTTCCACTATTTCAGCATCGTGGGGCTAAATTTGGTGTCGTCTGCATAGCATCTCGTTCGCGATCCCTCTAAGATGTGTCGTAAATATCAATTCAACTGCAATTACCCGGAGGAACAGATGATGTACAACACCCAAAGATCTCTCCTCCGGATTTATGTCGTGCTCTTTGAGCTTTTCCAGATCTGGTAGATATATCGTGACATATCTGGCCAATATCCCTGTACGAATTGCTTTATCTTTTATTCTATAAGAAAATAAAACTCAGTTATTGGATGTTATCAAAGGTTTATATACAGACGCACAGCAGGAGGGGAAAGCAATATAAGAAATGTAAACATAGAAAAGGAGAACTGGAAAAGAGAAGTCTGACTCAAAAAAAAAATCAGGACATGTCTCTGCGATTGCTTTGAACGATTCCTCATAATGATAACAACAATACTGCTGCTGCTGCTACTACTACTACTACTAGTACTACTACATGTACTACTAATGATAATAATAATAATAATAATAATAATAATAATAATAATAATGATAATAATAATAGTAATAATAATAATAATAATAATAATAATAATAATAATAATAATAATAATAATAATAGTTATAATAATGATAATAATAATAATGATAATAATAATAATAATAATAATAATAATAATAACGATCATAATGGTAGTAATAATGATGATGACAATAAAGATAACAATAATAGGATGTAATCACTTAGCAGGTTTTGAATTCGGAATTTCTTATTTCAGTCTACAGTCTTATCCACTCCACTACGGTGCCTATACCCACTCCTCTCAATCGAAAGAAGAAGTGAAACAAACGTGATATTACATGTACATTGATGAACATATAAGACAGGGAACTTACATCATTGGTAACTTTCCATTTCTTTATACATAGCTTTTCAATTTATGTAATTTCAATTTAACGTCTTGACTCGATACATACTTTTCGTTGATTACTTTTTCTGCCTGCATACACTTTGTACTTGCTCAACTAAAAAAAAAAAAACAAAAAAAAACAAAAAAAAACATCAATATCACAACACCATGACATTGTGCTCAAGCGTGAAGTAATGCTGTCTCGACATCGTTTTGGCAAACTTCGGAGTAATTTTTATGTGAAGAATATTCTTGTCAAATAGAACGTATCCAACATACGTGGCCATTTCGAATATTTTCCTTCATCTCTTCCTTTTTGTTAGTTTCAATCATTGCGCAGTGTCACATTCTAAAGAATGTGACTTAAGGATGAAGATACATAGAAATTTTAGGCATTTTAAACGTATGTCTCTTATTACGATGACTCAAAGTCAAACTCTTTTACGATTTGATGTTTTATCTAACAGAAATAAAGAATGTAAGAAAGGTACCTTATGGCACCCGAACGGGCACTGTGATATGTCAATTTGTCAGTTTAGAAGAATAGAATAAGATTCAGAAAAAAAAAGAATTAAATTGAATCTGGGATGAAAAAATATCCATTCGCCTAAGAACAGAAAGAGAGGAAACATTTAATTCGAAATACACTAGAAAGCCCCGAGCTTCAGTTTCCAGAGACGTGCAATGAACATGACAGTGGTCATTCTTGCCGATCATGTACTCCGAGTTAGGGGCAGCTTTCGATGTTTGCCATCGCTTAGGACCACCGCGTACGCTGAATTACAATTAAGCGCCTGGAAGTTGTCTTGAAAACGAAAAAAGAAACGACAAATAGGACAAATAATGTCTCCACCACTGGGTACGAGGATAAGCACTGACTGGTTTTGCATCACCAAATAACCACAATAGGATGGACCTCTGCACTTTTGGTGTGACCTGAGCCCGAAACTGCATGAATAATTACATTTCAACAAGAAAGAAAAAAGACATATGACTGTTTATTTGATTAAGGGTATTGACAGCATGATTATGACTTAGAGATAAAGACTTTGTCGATCAATTGATTATCACTAATTGATAGTATAGAGTATTAGGTTAATATATCAATTTTGCCATTTCTATGAGCGGTACGAGAAAAAAAAACACAGCCAAACAAAACAGACAAGTAGTTTGATACGCTTGTAAGACTTCCTTGAAAAATGCACAGATCTGTCAAGGCAAGTATGATGATGTCTTGAGTGGAAAATGCATAGTGCAAAGGTTACTTTTTCTTTAATATCAATCACCTTATGCCCCCAATCCCCATTACCCCCTCCCCGCTTCTTTTTTCCATCCGCAGAGATTCGGATTTTGGTGGTTACGGTGCCTCCAACAAATCAGCCGCCATTTCTGTTATCGATCCGTTTCTCGTGTATCCTCACCACCAATCCTTCCAGCCCAAACCATGTCAGCACGCGAATGATCTCAAATTTGGCGACGTGAGGTGAGACTGTCGTCACGAGGTAATATAAATCTGCCCTCTGGATACACAGATTAGAACAGAAGTATTATAGAGGAGAGAGAAAAAAGTGAAATGATGATTCAATTCGAAAATCGAACGTGATTAAGAAGCGATATACTGTGAGGGGGCAGAGACAAAGGCAGGGAGCGAAAGAGAGAGATGGTTTGTGAATGAATGCGGGGTTTTTGATTGAAAGAGTTGAGGAGCTATGGGGGGAGATTTGGAGGAATGGAAGAGGTCGAAAAGGGGAGAGGGGAGACGGGAGACAGAAAGATGCAAACAGGCAGAGAAATCTAAGTAAACGATACGAAGAGAAATGCGTATAAATGAAGGAATACGGTTGATAGACCGGTTTATAATACAATTTCATGTACTATTCACTATTATTCTTCTATCATTATTATTATACTATTCACTACTATTCACATGGTTGTATGCATTCCTAGATAGCAAACCTAGAAAAGACAGTTAATGACATTGCAAACTAACCTTATAAGGCTGGCATCAAATTACAATTGTACTACATGCACATGGAGGGCTGAATATCGAAACGTACATGTGTATAGTAAGAGTTTAAATGGGTACCCATCATTCAATAAGATTCACCGAGAAGACTCTCTAATTCCTTTGAAAACGTAGATTAACAAGGTTTTTTTTTTTCTTATTTATTTCAATGGTATATCATATTTCATGGTAAAACGCACTAAAATTCATGGCTCGTGCAAATTAAATCTCACAAAATTCTCATGTTAGTCTTACAAAAAGATTGTAAAATGCAAAAGCTGTTGCAGAAGCTCGTCAAATATTACATATTATAAACATGAAAGAAAAGAATTTCACATCTAATGAGCCGCTTTCCGAAAGTTTGTGACTTAGGGTTTGTTCTCCTTTTCCATTCCGCCTTTTGGTTTTTTTTCTTTTCTTTTCTTTTTTTATCTTCGGTATGTTCAAAATCTACTTCAAATCCTACAGTGTGACAGTTACGCCCAAAGCAAAATTAATGATCACCGTACAAATACAACGCTCTCACAAACTCTAGCAATATGGTCCAGCTGCGTCACCACTTCTTACCTAATTCTGACTAATAAATTGCTTTTGAAATGGCGTGACGTTAGTTTGAAAGAGAGAAAAAAAAAAGAAGAAGAGATCGTTTAGACAAGACAAGACCATAGCAGTTCTACGGCAGATGCAGATTCTTCTGCAAGGGTGGCAGATGTTCACGAGTCTATGCACGGGTGACTGCCCGCTGACGGTTGAATGTGTCAATGTACTTCCTAGCTGCATTTATCCGTGGATGAAGTTCGTGACATCATACAATGTATACCTGTACGCGAAACATTTTAATTCCATAACAATCCGCCCTTTCAAGCCACGACTTTGGATTAATCTCTCGTAATGAATGGGGATGTTGAGCAATCCAAACGAGCAAACATTTTAATGTGCTTATGGATGTTCTCCAACAACATTACTTGACATGAATTTCATGAAGGTCATCCTCTTGTCCTCACTTCATGGGGTAATGTGTTTGATACATTACATGGAAAATGATTTGCAACCACAATGGCTACCCTGCGCGTGCAGCTTGATTCTGGTGATTTGATTAGCTGCCAGTTAAGTTGTAAGTGTTGCCATTGTTAGTTACCATCAAAAATTGGATTTCCACACAACCTTGGTCATTCATTTCTACACGTAGCATGTCTGATCAGAATACATGGCAAGTTACCTGTCTGCTAACACGCAGTAGTTTATCCATTAAAAGAAAAAAAAATCATTGCAAAGTGCTACAAACTGACCAGTAGGAATACCCACGACATCACAAAAATAGTTGCATTCTAGAATGTGTGTATTGCGTATGTGGAAAATCAGATCACAAACTCTGACGAGACGCTTCATGTACATCCTTATTTATCAAGGAACATAATAAAGCATTCAAATTAACCATCTCAGTGCTCATTAACTTCATGCAGGGTGTCATTGACATTGTGCAAAAAAAAAAGGTTGTCGATGACGATCGTAGAGTTAATGGCACCTGTTCAGAAAAGGGTAGAGCAATAAATTCGTCATTTTTACTAGTCACTGGAATCCACTGAGTCGCGTGAATCATACTTTCCTGGTCTCATTGGTGGATGTCTTAGCTATCAAACAAATGTTCGTCACAGAAACAGCAGTATCAGCAACCGGTAGAGGAAAAACGAGGACTTGAAAATGAAGAGGACACGACGTGCTATCGAGATCGAAAACTGCAGCTTGCTCTACCGAGAGAGGGCGAAAAGGGATTGGATAGTGTGTAACCCCCGTAACGAAGCATTACCTTTTTCTTCACTTACAGAAGAAGACATAGGTGGAAGTGAGGCGTACAGGTGAAAGAGTCACATTATAATTATACAGTATGGTGATTTCGCTCTAGACAGCTTAAACAAAAGATTATAGGTTCGACTTCTACCCGGCGCGAGCACGATTTTTTTTTTTTAACAATGCCCCTTTTGTAATGAATGGCAGCCCTATCTGGGAGACTAGCGCTTAACACTTGGAGCAAAGAGGATCGTGTTTAATCAGCATCCTTGTTAAGATAACAATGATAAAAATCGTAGTATAACTTTGATTACAACTAGTAATTATATTAACATTATTTCTATGTATCATTGTCATAACATTATCAACGTCATCAGTCACAGACATTCATATTAGGCTGATATCTGTGGTGACCATTATACAGGAAGTTCTCTCTTCCACGCGCTTGTGTTTCTTTTGCACAACCTTGCATCATCATCATCATCACCACTGTTCGTTGTCACTTTATTCAAAACGAACAGAACACACATCTGTATCTATACACACACACGCACACACACGGACACGTTCATTCATTCATTCATTCATTCATTCATTCATTTATTCATTCATTCATTCACTCATTCATTTATTTATTTATTTATTCATTCATTCATTCATTCATTCATTCATTTATTCATTCATTCATTTAGTCATTCATTTAGTCATTCATTCATTCATTCATTCATTCATTCATTCATTCATTTATTTATTTATTTATTCATTCATTCATTCATTCATTCATTCATTTAGTCATTCATTTAGTCATTCATTCATTCATTCATTCATTCATTCATTTATTCATTCATTCATTTATTCATTCATTCATTCATTCATTCATTTATTCATTTATTTATTCATCTATTCATTCATTCATTCATTCATTCATTCATTCATTCATTCATTCATTTCCCCCTCCGCCTTGGGCTCAGCAAGATGGGTGTTTTTTTCGGCCAGTCAATTAAAAAATCCCATGCATAGAACACAATACAATAATTTCTTAACAGACATACACATAAAACATAGTAATGCATGCAAAAAACTGAATTCCTACATACATTTTACAGTTTAATATATTATAGATGATGTGTGTGTCTACCTGCGAAGAGTCAGAGGTATTGAGGGAGAGAGAGAAGGAAAAAATCTGGATCCTTTGTCACATAACACGGACATAAATAGACGAGGAAAAATGCGTAGTGCCGTTGTCCCAGTTCGTGCCTAGTCCGTCGCGTTTGATTTGAAGTTAGCAAACACGTCTGAAGATGTACGGGCATCAAGTTGCCCGTACGTCAACAATGAGCCGGTGTAAGATTGTGTCTAGTATCGCAAGAACCGAAAGAAATCTATCCTCCTTCTTCCGTCTCAGTCCTCGATCCGGAAGACATGCTGCTGATGGGTTTCCTTAGCGAACTCCACGTAGACGAGATTCCGTTAAACTATCTTGTCTCTAGACGCAACTTCTCGTTCCTCTTTACTTGCTCAAAGAGAAGGGGGGAGGATTCTTGATTAATCATCCTCTTGCGTCCCAGTGATGATCCAAATTACATAAAATGTAACTGTCTGCGGTTCCATCAGGTATACCATAGTCACGATGGTAGCCATTTTCTTTTCTTTCTTTTTTTTTTTTACTTGAGGAACTTCGATCAATGTATCTATTTTAGTTACTAGTAGTATAGTTACTATCACCATCTTTGTTTCCGTTATTATTAAAGGCACAATTTACCTTTTGCATATGAAACAAAAACCCAGCATTAGTGCTTTAAAATAGTTCTAAAATGTGATTTAGGGATAGAAACAACCACTGTAAAAATTTGAATCCGTGTAATCGATGTCAAGTGTTGTTAAATACACAAAATATAAACAATAGTTATAATAAAAATGTTTCCAGACTAAAGCGTATACAGTTACGGTTTATTGAGAAAAACACTGATATCTCCTTATATTTTAGGCTTTATTGCAAAAATTTTATATGGTAGGATGTTTTATGATATTACAGACCTACACATATGAATCAAATGTGTATCTTGAACATTTTTGAAATCACCGCTCCCAAAGGTAAACTGGACCTTTAATATTATTATAAGACTATTCTCACTTAACGGTTTAACCTATCATTAGTACAAGAAAATGAAGATGAAAAAAAAAAAAGAAGAAGTAAGACTTGTACTTTTATTGCCATTTTTTATTCTTTTTATCCTGATCACTGTTACAAGTTCATAGGATAATTATATCAAACATTTGCAGGGGTGCGTGCATCCTGGTTCATGTTTGACTAACGCACTGGTCTTTCTGAAAACTGGTCTTTCCGAAATGCAGATATTGAGGTTATTCTTCTCTCATTGATCGCGTATGTTATGATTTCAATTTTTGGAATTACTAATATCAATTATCTACAACCCAAACAATGCATTCAAAGACAAAAAGAAGAGATGGAGTAGGATGATCGTGAGAAAAGTAATAGAAACTTTTTTTTTAACCACATTGCCTTGTGTCGATTTGAGCATTGTTACACATTGTATATCGATACGCCGTTGCTATTTGAACTAACGTCCAATATTATTTGCCAATTAATATCAACATGACTTCCAGTTGCTACTTCCCACTCTTAATGTCACTCGCGATATTTGTGTAAAAACGCGATTAAACATGAAAGATTGACGTACAAATAGATTTAGCGCAGTAGGACGTGCCTACTTGTTGCAAAATTCGTCTTAATCATCCCGAAATTCATCATCGGGCGCCACGTGCGTGAACATTATTCCGAGACTATTCAACACTGCAGATTATAGGCAAACATTAAAGCGTGTGAGGATAATATCCAGTCAGTAAGTAGCCCCTCCGCGTTTCGGTTGATTATTACAAGGAGCTTGATTATTGTGTACCGTAATGATTTCGCGCGCTTTCTGGAACACCCTCGGTCGTCTGACTTGCACAGATATTGACGGTTGGGTGGACGGCCTTGACTGTTGGATCTCATTACGCGGCTTAATATCGATGAACTGAACCTAGGGCTAATTAGCCGTGTTGGACTCTAATATCACATCATATATTGTCACCAAGAGGGGGTGAACACTAAGAGGGGTGCAGACGTATTTCCGCTAGTCTCTTATCAAGGAGTTGATGATGTCATGATTATGTGGACTAGCTTCTTTCTTCTTCTTCTTTTTTTTTTTTTTGATGATACCATTAAAAATGCACATCTTTGTATTATCCAGGACCTATTTTCGACATTTGTGTAGGTTTCTTTTTTTTTTATAGTTTTTCCGTTATCATTTTTAAATCCTTTTCCATCCCCGCCTTATCCTTTTTCAGTTCTTCTACTTCTTCTTCTTCTTCTTCTTCTTCTTCTTCGCAGTAATATCAAACACCTGGAAGATAGTATTAAGGTGAGAGAAACGAAACAACAAAAAACATGTCGAAATAAAAAAAAAAAATTATTCAATGCGATAATAAGAGTAGGATTGTACAAGTGGAGGGGTTAAGATAACTTTGAGCGGAGAGTGAGAGGGTACTTGGCAAATAGTAATTCAGATTTTTCTTAAAACTTTTCTACAGAAGATTTAAGGAAATAAGATGTATTACTGTTTTGTTTTGGTTTTTTTTATAATGAAGAAGCCAAGTAAAAATAATGTTGAAGTACAGTGTATTATTCACAACACCCACGAGAGAAACACATAGTTATGTTAATTAATTGTCATTTTAAGCGTGTCCACACTAATTGTTAGCTTTTTAAAAGTAAAATCAAATCAGGGCATTCATGAACTCAACCTCCAATCCTGACCACTCTTGCACCCTTTTCTCGCTTTTTCGTATGTAAATCCTATCGAGAAAAAAAAAATATAATCACTCTGTCGTGACGGAAGGACTATCATCTCATCGTGTTGTTGCCCCCTGGAACATCCAACATGGAGCATGCACGTCATGGAAGAGAACATGCAATCATTTACTGCATTGTATATCAAAATGATTTATTGAATTCGTTTGTAAAAGTTTCGTTTGTACGGTGTATCCTTGAATGACAACATTCGCAGAAATGAATTGAAATTGAAAATCGAAATTGAAACTAAGTCTTTTGCTGAACTCAAAGGATATGCTTTAACATTATGCAATAATCACTTAAAAGCATAAATATGAAACATAATGGTGTTTTGTCATGATGCACATTAACAGGAAATATAATAGTTTAATTCATTTTAGTTAACATAGGAAGCCAATGCTCGTGAATACTCTTTGGCATTTAAAAGATGATCTTTTTCTCCAATGAACTATCTGTCGTGTCGTACAAGCAATATCAGACAGAATATCCTTCATCACCTGAAATGGGCGAGATTTATCATCAATCCCAGATGGCGTATTCCCAGAGGTCTCCCTTTTTTACTCTATCTCCCATTCTCTCTCCCCAAATATATCCATATCTCCCTCTCTCTTATCTATATCTCTATATCTCTCTCTTGCTCTGTCTATCTATCAATGTATTTATATATCTATCTATCTCTCTCACACTCATTTTCTTCCCCTGAACACGATAAATCAGCACAGCATCTCTACCAACGAGTATTAGATGATTTATTTGGCCACCGTAATAATTTGTGACAAGCTCGTGACAGCGAGGAATGAGTGAGGAAGATTCGGCGAGCATTTCTCATTCATGCCGGCTCAACATCAATTTGGAAATGATCTGTTTGGAGGCGTACACGTCTGCAACATTCGAAGTTGCCGTGTTCACTGATTTCGCATATTGAGGAGCGCCATAAAATTCACACACACTCACACACATACAAACACACACACAAACACATAGAGAAACGGTTATGGTTCTTTGTTCTGTGTTTGTAAGTAAAAGAAAGCAAATCGATGTTAAAACAGGGAGGAGGGAGAAAGTCTTAGCGTCACATCCGCGAGACAAAAAAAAAAATAAATCAGCAACTCACTCACCCTTCCTTGACAACATTGCATAAGTTGTAGAAGTCTCGCTAAAATGAACCCCTTTTTAGCCCTCCGACGTTGCGTAATAATTATTGCTTATATGAACTTCCTGAAAGATTTAGAGGATTTACACATTCTCAGGTGAAATTATAAAGAAAAGACATACCTGCCTCCATCTTTGTGGTTTCTTTACCTTTAATGGCATAAACACAAATACACTCAGCAAAAAAAGAAAGTAAACACTTTTTCAACTTTTTCAAGGTTCAAGTTCTAACTCATAGACTATTGGCTAATAATGGTGTTTTATATACCATGTTAAAGGTAATTTAATTGTCTATCACCCTGGTAGGTCAATTAAATGGGAAACGTTACGCATGAGTGAACACATTCGTTTTTTCTCTTCCAAGACACAAAATTGCAAAAATGGACAAGTTGTTATTCAAGCGTGTATGCTCTTCCATATAATATGAGAACAAAAGACAAATTCAACACAATAAAAACGCAAATCGATTTGCAAAAATCAACCTATGATCTCTATAATGTTTCTGTAACCCTCCAAAGATAAAGAAAGGCAAAAAGTAATGGAGGAGGTTGAAGAATCTTCTGTCAAATCCATAGTCAAAAGACATAAGAGAAAAAGCAATGGCAACAAAGAAATTTAAATTTGAAACGTTATCCCAAATTAAGAAAATTTGAAATAATACTTGGTTCTTTAGTTTGTCTCATACATTCTTAAATTCCTTAATCAAAAGGCGAAATGAAGAAATTTTGTCGCTTTTACCACCTTTGCAGCTTACTCTCTATTTCATTTAAAGTTTGAATCGATATAAAATTTTTATGTTCCTCCTTCAGTTTTTCCATATGTTTTTGTTTTAGAATATAAAGAGAACAAAGGGGACCAAAACTTATTTCTGCTATTTCATTCATGTCTCTCATTGCGTTAAATTGGTCTTTTGTTATCATTGCTATCTTGAAGGACATTCGCAAATAATTTCAATACGTCAATTTTTGAAATTTTCAGTTTTCTGCCTTGGAGAACAAAAATGACTGTGTTCACTCATGCGTAAAGTTTCCCTTTGTATAATCCTACCAGGTTGATAGCCAATTAAATAATCTTTAATATGGTATATGACACAATGATGTTTATTAAAATCTTGTATGAAAAATATTAACTGGAAAAAGTGCTTACTTTCTTTTTTTGCTGAATGTATTTACAGACGTAAAACTCTGCAAGAGATTGTCAAATTTTCTTCGAATTATTACTTTAGGTTTCTTGAATATTTGATCTGTATACCTTTACGGAAAGTTCCCTTTAAATTCTTGTAGAATTCTGTGCAGTATCAAATCAAATGCGTGTCACTACCTTTTAGCCATTCAGGCAGCTTAAAACCAGACGACACCTGCAAAATAGATTAGCAGGTGACTAAATAATTAGTTTGAAGTTGCAGACAAGAATGCACTCGGTAATGGTAATCGCAATATAGCGCCATCACGCGATAAAGACCGTGCAGTCATTGCCATTTTGGTCGCACGCACCTTGAAATAAATGACCCCAACGGTTGATACGTACATCTGTAAGAATGGACAATCTAGAAGCCCCGTAGCATTTGCATAACAAAAATACTGTACTACAGTTTAGCAAGTAAAAGTACAGGTAAATAAAGAAACAGCAGGTTGATAAAAAAAGAAATTAGCTGTGGTTGATGGGGGATGTGGGGAAGTAGTAAGTTTCTCTACAAACCCTCTATATTCTATTTGGAGTCTGGACAACCTTTCCTTTGAATTTAAAGGGACAATAATTGCTTTAGTGCAGTTTGAACCCTTTTTTTTTTTTGTTCCTGAGCAACCCACCCCCACGATTTGAGGATTGCTGGGAGATAGATAAAAGTTAACTCAGTCGACATAGATTGTAGACATCGAGTCCTTCGTATATTTGACATAATTATGCTACATTTCATCAATTTTGAACACGTGTCTCCTTCGGGCGCTGTTTACAGGTATCAATGAATATGACAAGTCAGAGAGGTATTTAACTCAACGAAAAACGTTCAATGATAACATCCATTACGGTTTATCCCATTATCACCTAAACGTAAGTGCAACATCGAAGCCATCACAGTGTGTCCGTCGGCATAACTTTACGGGAACTGTGATGGCGCTGTTTAAGGCTGACTCTTACTTGTCGAGTAGCCGCGGGAAGACGCACTATTAGGACTCGCGTAACTCTCGATGGTGTTTCATCAAGCCCGGAGTTTTCCGAATGGTGTAGATGAAATACGTTTAGGATAACTGGATGGTCATTGGTCAACCAATGGTCCAAATTTCAACCATGTTTTCATTTTTAGTCACCGCCGAATTCTCACGTTGGCTTTGATTTAATTTCGAGAAAAATGCACTACACGCGTATGGTGCAGTTGTTGCTGTAAAGGATAATGTGATCACTATCAAAAAGTAAGGGAGAAGACCTAGCAATTAAAAAAAAAAGAATTCAAAGCAAATAGACATTCTCACAACTTTACAAGGATGTAAAATATGTTCGAGCTTTATGTAATTATTCTCCACTGCCCCTGATTTGCTTTGATTTCGTCTCGTTTGATTTGACCCGATTTCACTTGATCTCGTTCTATTTGTTTGTATTACGATTTGACTTAATTTTTGAGGTGATTTGATTTATGTTGATTAGGCTTAATGATGTGGTGTATATTGATTCTTTAAGTAGGCCTCAATGCCATAGAGGTACATGCTTCATTACGTGCAACGTCATCTTAACCACGTCGCTGTACAGGATGTCATAATTATGCGAAACACATGAACAGCATTATTACATTGTTGTATTGCGCATACGAATCACTTATTCCATTCTAGCATGGACTGGGCGACGCTTTCACAGAGCTCACTCAATAAAGGGATCAAATGAGATTTCTCCCAATTTTCGTGAATTTTACATTCCTTTTTTCTGTGTGGGAATATTGTCGATCAAAGGATGATGTTCTGGACACTTAAGCATGAGGTCATCGGTTCGATCCCCACATGCAAGCCGCGGACATCCAAGGACAAGGTGTTCACTTACTTTGTTATTCCTGATCAACCAGGAGAATAGATACCTGGTGTCAATACTGGGGTAATGATAATGACAGGGTCCAAACTTGGTCGACTAATGGTGCATTGCACCGAGGAGGCTCCTCTGGGTAGATGTGACCAAACGTTCTTTCAAAATCAAATATGACGCGATATGATCCCTCATGCAGTGAGCCTCGGACCGGTGCTATATTCACCGGTTTCCAAATGTAATAGTTAGTGCTAATGTCATTTACAAATTGAACTGTGTTATGATATGGGAGGTGTCCACACTTAAACTGTGATGGAAGAAATATGAAATTTTGTCGCAGTTTTGCAAGACTGTTTCATTTGTTCCATCTCTTTAAATCAGTATGCTGAGTGAGAGGTGGGGAAACCATACAGCTCTGATAGAAGAAATCACAGCGTAGGTATTGCGAATGAAATCAGGGTAAATAGAACGTCCTTGTACTCTTCTAGGGCAATCACTTACTCTGTTTTACAGGGGGAGATAAGTAGATTGTTGAGCGGAAAAAATGGAGAGAGAAAAAAAGATTTACGTCCAAATAGCCGCCCATTCACACGAATCTACACTTAACGACTCGCCTTATTTGATGCCGTGGTGATTGATGGTTGAAAGGGGGGAAAAGTCCCTTACATCGTTCGTGTATCCCATGCACCTCCCCATACCCGTCCTTTTGCCTCACCATTCATTGATGACAAAACTTCACTTCGCTCCGCCTATCTCGCTAATGCATTTGGAAAATACTGCCCGTCAAGGCGACACGAAGAAAAAGTTGATTTATCATTTCTGTTTAGAGAGCATTCTGGCTCGGTGATTTTTCTCTCACCTCCCTAATTTCACGAAGCGACATCACATGACATTACATGAAAGGTAAATAGAAACGCCTGTTTATGTCTGTGCAAGTCTAAAATAGGCCTACTTACATTCCGTGTCGACTTATGTATGTACGTATGTACAACAGTATAGTATGTATGTATGTATACTATGGTGTGTATGTATGTGTGTATGCTTGTATGTGTGTGTATGAAGGCTATGTGCAAGTTGTATGCATGTTTGTTTGTTTGTTTGTTTGTTTGTTTGCCTGTTTGTTTGTTTGTTCGAAAAAGTTGTTCGAGTTTGTTCGAGAAAACTCATATCTCATATCTTCACCCCTCTGCATATTAATCTCTTGATTTCATTTGATATGCCTTGTCCGCTAGCTCTTGGAATTTCGGAGCATAGGCAATTGGGTATTTTTGTTCCAAGTTCATCGTGTCACTATCTACCGACAACCAGGGATAGCCTGCCAGGTGGCTGTGTCGCTCTTCGGAAAGCAGCTGCATGATGACGGGTTCAATTCCCGCTGGTTCCTGTCTATTTTCCGACACGTTTTTTAAAAATGTAGATCAGCAGTTGCGATTTTACAAATTTCATTTTTACAGAGGGAGACAAATTAAGGAAAACTCATACCCCATAAATTTTCTTGCCAAGTCGACTTCCCAAACAGCGTATCTCGACATGACGACATTATCTCGCCAAGTCGATTTCCCTTAAAGGGGATGGCTAGTAACTGATCAGTGGGAATGCTGGGGGATGATTGTTCCAATTCTTGTGGGATTCATTTAAGAGTGCATTATCTATTGTTGTGTGAAAATTATTTGCTTCAGACTGGTCTCATAATTATTCAAGTAATGTGCAGTTTAATGCCCCGTCACTGTACTGGCATGCTAGCCTGGAAATATCAAACTGCATATTACTTGAATATGAGACCATTCTGAAGCAAACAATTTTCACACAACAATAGATATATAATGTACTCTTAAATGAATCCCACAAGAATTGGAACAATCATCCCCCAGCATTGCCACTGATTCCCACTGATCAGTTACTAGCCATCCCCTTTAAAGTGTACGTCGACATGGCGACATTTTTCAATTCAAATTCAATTCAAACAATTTAAACATTTAAACTATCTCGCCAAGTCACCTTCTTACTAAATACACCTCATGTCGACATGGAAACATAGAGCATATCGCCAGGTTTCCAAAAAGCCATAAAGAGTATGTCGAGATGGCGACACAATTAGGGAGCTTTAGGTTTTCGCGAGGCGGACGTTCAGAGGAAAAAAACAAACAAACACTATTCTGCGCATGCGCAAAATCGCTTATCAAAGTCAATCTATCTATGATATTATTTTCTCACGTCGTCTGAGTTTTCACTACACGTTCTGGGCCACTTTTGCATCCTCCTAACTCACGATGATCCCATGGGGGCGCCATTTTACTTTTTTTGTAGGCTTCCGTCTCCGCGGAGTCTAAAGCTACTTTGCAACACGACGCAGGTAGAGAGGAGAACGGTCAACGCAATCGTCGTCTAAACTTCCGCGCCACAAATCTAAAGCTCTCCATTATCTTGCCAAGTCAACTTTCTATAAAGTGTTTGTGAACATGGCGATAATCTCTTTCGCCATGTCGACTTATTAAAGTTGATAAGTCGACACAATAAGTTCAATATTTTCTTGACATGTCATGTCGACATGATTATGAAAGTAGACTTGACAACATGAAATATCTTGCCATGTCGTCTAGTATAGTGGCACTTAAAAGCTTGATTTTGATAAATTTGTGTTGTTCTATTACATTGTCGAAATGTACCTATAGTTTTTCCACGTTCAATAAGTAGGCCTATTTTCTTTGTGAACTTTTGTTCATGGAAAAGTTGCATAAAGCAATAGATAAAATGAAATTAAATTATGTCGAGGATGTTTGAAAATGCACATCAAAATGACAGAATAATCATTGTAGGCCTACGCCCTAAACCAATTAGATCAAACTCGACATACAAATTATACAGTACATGTATAAGATGTTAACATAATATCGTTGTGACGGAAATGATATGTTTTGATTCAATCCAACGTGCTCTCCAAATTCATTACACATGCACGTGACTGCGTGATGGGTATTGTCTGTTTGTTTGTTTGTTTGTTTTTCTCTCCTCTGATCTGTTTTGTAAAGGGAACCTACCTTGAATCCCGAGGGCCACACCTCTCCAATTTTACTATCAAACTTGTCGGCTAATTGTTTGCGAAGGCAGATATTGTGGGATCCCTCGGTTTCCACCTACAGACATAACTTCTGCTACTGCTGCTGTTGTTCTTGCTGTTTTTTTTTTTTTTTTAACTCTTTCCTCTTTCGAGAACGAATTAAGTGCTCGTTCAGATGCCTTCGAGAGATGGCGCTCTTCATTTTTAGTCACTATCGCACACCAACTGGTACACTAGTAATACAATTTCTAAGTAGAACACTATTTTGTATATCTGTCAGGGATTCTGACTGTCTTGGGCGCTTAATTTTCCAATAGACACACTTGATAAGAATAATAAATCAAAGCACTTCTCAGATATACATGAAAGTTTAAAAGAAAAGCAGCTTATTTCTATTCAGTTTTAAAATGTACATGGGGTCATCATGTGGTCATGGAGTTTTCCTCAAGCTCCCATGTTGCAGGTAGTTTTGTAACAATACGCCGGGGGAAAAAAATAGTTTCTCTGAACTTAAAAGGAAGCATGATGTCCCACCTCCAAATGAGATGTATTTCATGAAGGAATTTTATTCCTCATTCAATTACTTACTGCTAACATAATTGATTTTCATGATACATTCACAGTGGCGGATCCAGGAATTCCGTAAAGAGGGGGCGTGTTTACAAAAATAAAGGGGGGGGGGGGGCGCACGCACCCCTCCCCCCCCCCCATTTATTTTCTTTTTATTTCTTTTGTTTCAACAAAAAATAAAGGGGGGGGGGCGTGCGCCGGTTGCTGTCCTCCCTGGATCCGCCCCTGATTCAAGTACCATTGTTGTGAAAGTCAGTGATGGGACTTCTGGATAGTACATTCGTATCACAGGGGTGAGACTTCTTTAGTTTATACCAACGGAGCGATATTGCTCTATGTAATATGTAAATTAAGTTGGGACTAAATGGATCTGAATGAGAAAAAAATATATAGCTTTTTTTTTTTCTCTTTTTTTTTTTTTTTTGTAAACCAGTGCGATAAAACAATTGTGGGGCTCTGCAAATGGACACCATTGGTTTATAGCAAACATTAGTATCCTTTTCTAATACCTGGTACACAACGAGTTCTGTATCAACGATTCTTGATATGTTTATGAGCATAGAGTGTTATTACCGCTTGATTACATAAAAAAAAAAAACTTAAGAAGAAAAGAATGCCTGCTTTGTTTCTGCAATGAGTATGATATTATAGTAGGTCTGAAAAGCAAGATTTCACCTATCGGGATTTTAAGCTCTTTTCTCAATCTCATGAAAAAGCTGGAAAAAACACACGAACAAACCACCGCCATCATTAAAATTGGAGCGCCCAAGTCGAGTACTGGAAAATTCGTGTTGTGTCTCTTTCAGCCCTATACTGTTTTAATGGAAAACAATATTATTCAAAATGATATCCGCAGGTTCTGTGTTAAGGAAAAAAAAAATCATAACCTCACTTCTGTAAGTTCTAAAATAGCATGCACCTCGCTTTTGAAAATAAGAATCGGAATGACCAATTCCATGTAGCTCGGTTATTATCACGTGTTATTTTGTATTTTACAGTCACGCTTAATCTTTGGAAATCCCCGTTGTCCTAACATTATCCCGAGACAATAGAATTATGATTTTTTTTAATAGAAACCTAAATACATTGTAATACAGTTAGAACACTGATACCTAGCAAAGTCTATAAAGTCCTCATTATAGCAAGGTCACTGTCTCTATATATAACATAAAGACATTCAAAGAGAATGAACACCACATCTGCTGGCTCCTCCTAATTTCTGAATATCTATATATATATATATATATATATATATATATATATATATATATATATATATATATCGTATATATATATATATATATATAGACTGCGAGAAGGGGTCTCGACCATTTACAGTACCAGTGTAGCTCCTTCATTATTTACATTCATTCTTTTCACACTATATATATATATATATATATATATATATATATATATATAGTAGCATGATAGATGGACATACAAAAATGTATGCACATAAAGGGATTACTAGGCATATGAATAGACTGACTAAACATGCAAATGAGGCTCATGTACACACTGGTATGTAAAGCATGGTCAATAATTTATTAATCAAATAATGTATATATAACCCTAGACATCACGACTAAAAGGGATTTGACATAGGAAGCAAGAAAAACCTCCTTTGACTCCAAAAGTCCCCTCTGCATGTGCCTACTGTGGTTATCGTCAAGATTATACTGTAGTATATGAATATTTGAAATTAAACATGTCTGCGACCCCTGGGCAACATCAATTAGTTTCTATGCCTTCACGCTCTAGTTTCTTGTTGGTGTTTTAAAGCTTCCATACATCCACATTGTAATTTCTCGTTGGTGTTTAGAAGCTTCCATACATTCACGTTGTAATTTCTTGTTAGTGCTTTGAAGCGTCCATACAATCAATCACTTTGTTATTTCTTGTTGGTGCTTTGAAGCTTCCATACATTCATGACCACAAGCCATAATTTCTCAAAGTTCTCTGTGAAGCACATCATCTGCTCCGTTCCTCCTCTAGGTTCCTCTTCGAGGTGGTTGAGTTTTGACAGCACAAGCACTGAAATAGGACCCTTAAAAAGGACGAAAAACACAACAACCTTTCCCATAAAAGAGCACCTTTCCCATAGATTAATGGAAAAACGAGAGAGAGAGAGCTTACAGATTTCTTCTTAAGAGTTGACATGGACTGTATATACACGGACTTTGCCAGTTGTCTTCATGGGAAAAGGCTGTGCTAGTAGGACAATCTGCAAAAAAAAAGGGGGGGGGAGGAATGGGCCACAGGGGCAATTGCTCCTTTGAGATCCTTGGACTATGCCCTGTGAACAAAATATATATCACTTTCAAACAGAGAATTGCACAAAATTGCAATGATATTGGGCTCAAGGGGCATAGGGTATCACTATCGTCCTCCCCTCCCCCTTAAAAACAAAACAAAACAACAACTCCTACATAGTGTTGTATGACATTAAGTAGTGAACAGGAGCATTTTTTAATGTATTTTTTTTTAATGTAAAGACAGTATTTAATATATTTTTTAATCCTCCAATTTTTCTCATCAAAGAGATTTTCATCTGCTTTACCAACATGATACAACTAACCCCTCAATTCTCAACACATTTCCCTTCAAAAGTTAGTGAACTTGCAATCTTCAACTTTAATATGGTTATGAAATGCTATAAAAACTTAGTTTCCTTAACAATCTACAACACCAACAACAAAGGGTTCTAGACAATAGATCATGATTAGACATATCCAAGGTGGACATTGAAGCATAATGTTAGTAAAAGGTGCAAGATTTTATATATGTCTTCAGATATTTAAAGTACCAAGAACTATGGTAGAAAATTGGGGTGGGGGAAATACCATTTCTTTTTCTACCACAAGTACTAGTGCGACTACAATCTGAATGCGGAATTTCAGTATTTTGCACAAAAAACAGGAGTTTGTAAACTGAAGATCTGCTTGTGAGTCACTGTGGTGAAAGAAACAAAAGAGTTTCACCTAGTAGGCTTTCAAGAAATGTGAATTCTGATACAGGTTTACACATTCATTCAGTGATGGATACACCTAAATCAAACCTGCGCTTCAGGGCGGCAATATCACATACTATAAAACAGAATGATGCATTTCAGATGATCATGAAGCTATTCAGTAATACTTCTTACACACATTTTTCCACTTTATACAGTGCATAATCATTGATCTATGAAAATAGTTTTTTTTTCTTCATATTTACAAAATTCTGAAGCAAGTTTATACACACAGGTCCATCAATTCTGATCTGTCAAAGTCTATTTCTGTGCCAACTCTTCAAAGCAATGGTTCTACAAACAGTAACTAGACTATTTGGGTCTACATTCTGAAGTCTGGTTTGATATCAAAACTAATGGTATCAATAAAGTTCAGAAACTAGAAATGTCGCTATGGCGACTGATGCCTCCGCCATAATGCATGATTCTCCCAATAGGTGTATGGTACAATGTCTTCACAATGTGTTATGACAGTTTCACGAAATTGACAAAATATTGAAATGACAGGTTTGTCAGAAATATCTTGAATGTTCACTTTCCTTGAACTAGGTTTGCTATAATTGTATAAGAGTGCAGGTACCTGTATTTGGGGAATTGAGAACTTTTACTTGACTTCTGACCTACCCTTTTATAAGTTTATGCATTGAGTAATTTTCAAGGTATGAAGAAAGAGTGTAATTACAGTATAAAATATATATATATTTGCATTTAAACCTGACCTTTGACCCTTAACCTTTGACCTTCTGGCTGGAAATTATTCAGAGAATCTCCATTAGGGAATACATATATCAAGCTTTAGTTTTAAAAATAATAATGTAAGCATTGCATATACTAGTATATGAGGGAAATAGTAAAATTTTGAGGAGTTGACCTTGACCTTTGACCCCCTGACTAGTGACCCATGACCCCTACATTCCCTAGAAAATCCCTGCCAGTCAGTACATGTGTATGTACCAAGTTCCATGAAGATACATTGAACCATTTGCAAGAAAAGTAAAATTGTAACATATTCACCTAACCTTTGACCTTTTGACCTTTGACCTTATGACATGAAACTCTCTCTGGAGAATCTTTATGCAGTAGTACATGTCTACAATAAGTTTCAAGATAATACCTTCGGGCATTGCATGGATATGGGGGAAATAGCAGCGTTTTTAGCATTTGACCTTGACCTTATGACCTTTGACCTCTTGCCAATGTCACTAAAATCTACTCAACTAATTGCCCCATCATACATCATCCTTGGACCAAGTTTGGTGAAAGCTGCTTCATCCAGTTTAGAGTTATCACATAAACAGATAAATTTTAGGATTTGACCTTGATCTTTGACCTTTGACCTCTGTCCAATTTCACTCAAAACCTAATCAAGTAATTGTCCCATCATACATCATCCTCAGACAAATTTTGGTGAAATTTGCTGAATCCAGTCTTGAGTTATCGCGTGAACAGATACAATTTAATGATTTGACCTTGACCTTTGACCTTTGGCCGATTTCACCCAAAATCTAATCAATTGCCCCATCATACTTTATACTTGGACCAAGTTTGGTAAAATTCCAGTCAATATTACTCAAGTTATCGCGTAAACGAATGCGGACGGACGTACGTACGGACGGACGTACGGACGGACGGACGGACAACCCGAAAACATAATGCCTCCGGCACCACTTCGTGGCGGAGGCATAAAAAGTGCTCATCGAAGTTTTATTGAATTTTCTCAGTTTCATTGTCCTGATGATCCATTTCTGTATTTTTAGTGCATTTTCAATTTCCCCAATCAAATGCGAGCTTCCTCCTCGCCTTCACAATTTAAGTGCTGCTCAAAGTTACTTGCCACTGATGGGAAATTATTGGCACAATATTCTGTTGTTTACTTTTAGTGCTTGCTGCTTGGTTTGTTTGTTTTACAGTGAGCTCTCCTGCACACAAACACAGTATACCCCAAATGGATTTTAAGTCAAACCAGGCATCACAATATAGACCTCTGCCTCCTTTGTAAGATAGGTATGATACGAGAAACGCAAGACTCGTCATTAAACATGTTCATTGTACAATCGATGTTTACCGAATCACCACCAAATC
Organism: Diadema setosum; assembly: GCF_964275005.1. NCBI lineage: Eukaryota > Metazoa > Echinodermata > Echinoidea > Diadematoida > Diadematidae > Diadema > Diadema setosum. The sequence goes on from NC_092701.1 coordinate 32,344,057, forward strand.
TGTTTAACTGAACATTCAGCATGAATGCTTTTCCAACAAATAAACTACAACAATAACATTTCCTTCTATTCCCAAAACACAGCTAAAGACTCGCATTCATCCATTATGGATGGTTACATTCGACAACTACCTCTCCTCGTCTTGATTTTCAGACATATTCAGCCACCTACTTGATGGTACAAGGAAAAGTTTGTTTTGAAATCAGAAGATGATAACTTGAATGATGGATATTTCAATAATAAATTGTATATCTGTGTATCTAATCTACTCATCCCTCTACGTGTCTAAAATGAGACTAGCTATCTAATTTCTACTTACGGTACATGTACATAATACCATCTGCCGATGAGAAATATATGACGAGTATTTGAGATGAAAGACAGAATAAATCTATGATGGACTATGTATGCTTCTTGCTTTTAATCACCATGTATCAATCGCAAGCCAATAATTCACCTGGCAGAATACTGTATGCAAAATTGACCATTTTTGGAATAATGCGGTGCTTCATTGATATGGGGTTTTTTTACATTTTGAAGTCTCGACTACTTCAAAATTGTATCAAAATAAACTTGGAACATTTCTGGTGCTCAGGCTGTACGTGCAAGGCTGAGAAAATGCATCAGGCATACTTCTTCCACTTTTGTGAGATCTCTCACAAAAGTGATGATCCAAGAGAGATACTACAAATATCTCATCTCAGCTATAGAAAATCCACACAAACAAATCATGAACATTTCATGCTTCTCCCATTGAAATCTTTATATATATGCATTGACTGTCAGTACTTTGAACACAAAATCAATGGTACAACTAGCAAATAGCAACAAACAAAAAAGTAGAAAGTACAGCAGAGTTATCCAAGATGATATGAGCTGGTTAAAGGTGTGAGTATGAATTTTAGTCACTAATCATTTCTGGACTCTGTGCAGGCTGAAATGATAATGTAACTATCATTTCTGTATCCGCATCAGATAGAGAGTTGCTCCACACATAAACACAAAAACTTAATTTTCCTTTTTTTTAAAGGACAATTTATCTAAAAACCGTTCACAATTGTAACTGACCAACACCACTAAGCTTCGTTTCATAGAAATGCTGCTTTGATATCAACTCTTGCTGCAATGGTAAGTGTCATGGTAACGACAAGAATCCCGCTTCCTGATTGGCTGCTATTCTAGCATGAACTGCTATCTTGATATCTTGTACACAATGAGGTTCAGGTTATCTGTTGTCTGTGTTGTTGTCAACATGGTTGTTTGTCTTGTTTCAGTTTGTTTTACATTGTTCTGAAATTGTTATTATTTTGTCTGCAACTTGCATCACAAACACACAAACTCACTCAGCACAAAAAAAAAACACTGCTGCTATTTAGTGAGCTTTAGCTCTGCGATGCAAACACTGAGAAGACAGTAATTAGGCAAAAAATGGTGTTCTGTTTCCACTGACCAACCCGGGAGGCTGTGTCATCTTAGTGTTCACGTCACAGATCTAAAGCTAGCTAGCTATTCTACACAACTGGGAAGACTTGCTTTCAACACACTCAAAAACATGATGACATGCCATGAAGGAAAAGTAATAGGGTCAAAACAAAACATAATACAGAAAATTGACTGCTAAGCTCAAGACTTGAAGTGTTTGAAACATAAAACGCCAGGCAGCAGAGTGGAAAGCAAAGCTTTTGTCGTATTGAACAGATGCTTGAAAATTACAGAAATCGCTGCGATCATAATAACCATAACTTTGCCATAGAATTCTGATAATATCAATGATAATGATGACTGAAATAATAATTACAATAAAATCAACACTGATCATCATCATAAAAATGGCAATTATTATGATGATAATAAGAACATTGTGGATTTCATTACATCAATCATCGTGTTCATAACAGTAGTCATTTTCATGGTGTAGAGTAATCAGTGTATGGTTAGCAACAAAGTTGGAAAACAAGACTTCTAAAAAACTTTTCAGTTACACTGTTTTCTACTACAGTCAGTCATCATCAGAAAAAGGAAATGTTAACTCCAAATTACCCTTCTCCCTGTCTTTCTTTTATATATTCTCCTCCACCCCCATTCTTTTTCTTATTCTTTCTTTCAGTCCTTCTATTTCATCTTTCTTTGTTTCATTTACTGTCTAAAAAGATGGCCGGATGGCCCATATTCAGCTGCACTAGCTGGTCTTCCATGCGGTCCAGTTGGATGTTTGGCGGGACCACTTCACCGGGTTAAACACCCTGCTCTTTACGATGAATGAATGAAATGGGATATTTCACATCCATGAGTTATGACTCTCTCACACATGGGACCTTCATTGCATGTCCTATCTGAGGGACAGAGTGTTTTGCCTCTTGGAGGGGAAAGTATGATTACATACAACATTGCTTAGCTAGACTCGGGAATCGAACCCAGGTCCTTTAGATGTCTAGGCAGATGTGCTACCGACTGAGCCAAATTATCGCCCTCTTTCTACTTCAAGGTAATTATAAGGTGTCAACCAATGAGTTTGGTGATATTTCAGTACACTTCACAAAGCACAAAGACAAGGGAAACCAACTTCTGCCTATTCAGAGGATATATTACCCAAAATCGCTCCCTTTTTTTATTGCTGTATAGTTCTAATTCTCAACCAAGTAAGCATGGATAAGTTTGCCTATGACAAGTTATATTTTAAAGATCACTCTCAGAATAATTGAGTTTTTTGAAAGATTTGTGAGGATGTGTTTATTGCTTAACATCGCTATGTTTCATTTCTATAGCATCAATTCCCGTTTCCTACCATACGTTGTCACACAATATTAACTTTCTTAATTCATGGTCCGGCATACTCCCTTTTTTGTTGGTTTTGTCATCCAGCTATAATATAGCCACTCTTCCCTTCTCTCTTTGTTAATGGCAGGTTGGTCCACAACTCAAAATTTGAGCATGCTGCAAGCTCTGACTGTCAAAATATTGCGGAAATTGTATGTGCGTGGAGGATACATCACGAGCCCAAAGCACGTAATATCTTGTGACTTATTTGTTGTTGTGCTGCAAGCTTACGTTCGATGTTCTGTCTCATATTTTGCGCACAAATTTTCTGAATGGTTTGACATTTCTCAAGTTCTGCACATGTTTGTAACATGTTTGATTATATCTTATTTTCAGCAAGTCGCCAATTCTCAAGGATGTTGCAGAGCAGGACGCTGGTTTTTGAGGATGTTGCAAAAAAAAATTGTTCATGTTGCAGCGACATGCTAGAACCCCTCGTGGAACACCCTGTAGTAGGATTTGGTGATCTTGGTTCACGGACGTTCAGTTTCCAGACATCCGTGTAGAGCTGCAAACAAACCACTGGAGGGGCAAAGGGACATATGCTCACACTTGATACAAGTGTGGGTGAATTACTTGAAATAAATACTGGTAGCAAGGTGATGATCGAAAACATTTCAGATCAAGAGAGGCCATCTTTTTATTTTCCTCAGGTTTAAAATCAAATCCTGCTGTTTTCTTCTATCATGTAAGGTTCAAACTTCATTTTCTTGTCCAGACATCGCCCCCCCCCCCCCCAAAAAAAAAAAAATACATAGAAAGTTTGATGCAAAATACACCAATCTTGACGGTGAAGTATGGCATTATGAACACGCAGCGCTCTAAGCGATTGAGCCACATTGCTCTCCCATGGTGAGCAATATGGTGTGATAAGTAAACTTTTAAATGGAAAAGTAGACTTAAGGGTAAGTAGAATCTGCTTGCTATTAAGACACAGCATTGTTGCATGTACACGTTATGTGAAGGTGCAAGATATCACACACATCGCTTCGCACCAAAGAGATTGTTTGACTTCTGTATAATACTGAGCGATCAAAACAGATCAAACGGATATTAGCTCTGATGATGGCAAAGTATGGACGGTCAATATTGCATGATGATAACAGCAGAGGACTTGACGTGATTAGCACAGACTCTGATTGTTAGACAGCAAAGTAAAAACTTTTCTACATTAGGCTGATGGAGAGACATAAGACATGCTTGCATCATCATTAATCATCAACCTTGGCTCCCCCCCCCCCAAAAAAAAAGGGAAGATAAGCTACCACCTAGGAATATGCAAAAACACCATATAGATGGTCTAAATTCACATCTAGGATTAATTACAATTTTGCAGCCATTGTCAATAGGGAGAGTTTTCTTTGGTTGCCTTATTTTTTGTTTGTTTGCTTGTTTGTGTGTATTGTGTGCATGTGGTCTTTTTTTTTAAAGCAAAATTGCTAGCATTTTTCTCAGAATACTACACCACAGTCCTTCCAAATCTCTATTTACATTCAGAATTGCAGAAAGCCTGGCCTGAAGTTTAAACTTTGTATGATTAAACAGCAAGTGTAAAGTGACTTCTTACACTTTTTTCAAGTCGCACAATTCATCACCAAAACAGTGTTCCTGTTTTATATAAACATGAGTTACCCTGGCTTCCAACTACCAGTTAGTTACAGTTACTCCACACTTCCATGACCTTGGACCATCACCAAAAAGGAGGGGAAAAAAAGGAAAGAAAATTACTTTGTCTGGGAGATTAGGAGTTAATGCACCATTCTTTAAATACAAATACAGACTTATATACACTTGAGATGTTCGTTCGAAGACAGTACTTTTGAAGATGGGAGGTGAGCACTGCTTTTCTGTGGACCAAAGAAGAGGGATGTGAGATGTGAGTCAAAAAGCTAGCCAAGTGTCACATTCACAGTAGTCAGGGGATTCACCACTCTCTATCCCTCAGGGTGATGTTACATCAACGACAAGAGTGTACAGAGTATGCTTGCTGAGAGAGAAAAATAGGAGCACAGTCTTTTGGGGAAGGGAGGCTCGGGGGGGGGGGGGGGGAGGGATGGTACAAGTACTGTGCAGTATAAACATGACTGACACAATGGAAGTTACATGCATGTCTCAAGAGAGGGACACTTTCCGCAGATTCAAGACACTGTTGTCACATCCTGGAGAAAATGTGATCAAACATTAGAGCAAATATGCTTCCTCTTGCATCTCTGTACAAAAAACATCTAAAGAATAGAAATGACATTTTTGCTGTTTGTTTTTGTTTTTGTTTTGTTTTTGTTTTGTTTTTGTTTTGTTTTTGTTTGTTTTTTGTTTTTAGAAGGAAGAGTGATTCTTCCGTCTATTGATTGTTCATGCACTGATTTTTCCCAATTTCAAATCAATGGAACAAGAGACTGGATGAAACTTGATCTCTTTTTCCTGTAGCCTTGAATAGCATATATCCCACTACCATGACGTCAAATGATCTATATGAAAAGGTCACATACGTGTAGGAGAAACCTGGGCTTACAAGATAACATATCCAAACAATCTTTGCGCAAATATTTTGTCCTGAGCCCATGGAAGGGGGGGGGGGGGGAGGGGTCAATGCATTTTGATTTCCTTCTTTCCAGCCAAAAATAAGGGACATCTAATAATTCCCCTCTAATTATGAAAGTGGGACAGCCAAAGTCAAACATCAAATGAGATTTTAACACCACAGCTTAGCTCTTTTGCAACCCTACAACAGCCGTGTGTTCTGTACCTCTCTGCATTTTATTATGTATGATATGTCTGTGCATGCAAGTGCTGTGTGTTGAAAGTGTTCTGTTTTTTTGTCATGCAAAGAGCATGGATTTGATATGCCACGACAGTTAATGAGATTCTAAGGGTTAAGATCAGAGAGAAAAAAGGGGTGAAACTATGTGGGGGGGGGGGGGGGGGGGGAATGGACGAGAAGGGGAGGTGGAGAACAAGACCAGATGAGACAAACTCAATTGAGTACAGTCAAACCTGTCTATAGCGGCCACCCAAGGGAAACGAAAAAAGTGGCCATTATAGACAGGTGGCCGCTATAGACAGGTTATCCAACTACATGTGTGCATTGCCTATACATGTACATGTACACGTATCATCGTATACATCTATAAGTACTTAGTGTATATGTACATGCGTAAGTATGCACACGTGCCATGTGTTTCATGCATTGAACAATCCCGGTGTTTATGAAGTTGCACAGTAGCATGTTGTACAATCGTGAAGAAAGCTTAACACTAGCGCATTATTATGACTGAATAAGTGATGAATGCAGCGGTGATGATCACTGAACGTTGCCCATGAATGACTGGCACGGCCACAAATCAGAAAAACACGCTGAATTACCGGCTCTGTGGCCGCTATAGACAGGTTAAAATCTACCGCGGGAAACAAAATTTGTGGCCGCTGGCCGCGTTAGACAGGTGGCCGCTATACACAGGGTCTTTAACAGGGCTTTTCTCTCGGGGGGATTTTTCAGTGGCCGCTGTAGACAGGTGGCCGCTATAGACAGGTGGCCGCTAAAGCAGGTTTGACTGTATTTTTGTTACGTCAACTGACTCTAAACATCCCGGTAAAAATAGAGTTAACATATAAATATGAGATATGTTCTTCTTACGCATTTATAATCCTATGGAGACACTTCATGTGAATATATATATTACACTGCGAGAGGTGTGTAGTTATTGTTTGATTTTTCCATGTATGGATCATGATATCTAGGCAGATGATGTCTTTACTTCATTGTCATCATCTAAACTTGGTTCCAATGCTTTAAACCTCTTTCAGTGACCACACTGAGGGGACAGTTGCCGTCAACCGTTACTCTTGGCTTTGGAGAAGACTTCCGAGATAGTAGTCATCTCTAAGTGGTGGCGTCTGTTTCGAGAGGACTGCTCACTGAAATAACAGACTGAGGAGTGTTTTCCTATTTCTTCTTCCTTGTTTCATTGGGCTCGCTCGTAAGAAGAGAACTCTTTCCGGTACATCTCTTTCACAAGTCTTTATATGTATTCTCTTTCGTGGAGGGAGAACTATGGGGGGTTTGTGGTTTTGTTATCTAGCCATTCATTTTGTTGAATAGTGATTTAAAATACTATAACAGTGCAAATTATCGCATGAGTAATTTATCGTGCTCAACTGGGTAAAATTAATTTCTCCTTTTTAGCTTTTTAGTTCCGTAAAATAAAAGAGATATAATATCATTACACATTATGGAAAATATCTGGGGCTTTTATATTTGCACTAGTTTCATGTCGTGCGAATGTGAGAAAATTTCCAAACTGCAAAAATTTCCACTTTAACAGTAGGTTGATTAATGCAACACTGACTAATCTTGTTAATATTTTGATTTTGTAATGAAGTCTGTCTTTACTTCATTGCAATATTGGTGTCCCCATTTGAGATAATTTGACAGGGAGAGGATTCACTTTCTGTCATATCTCATTTGGTGTTTGGTTGAAATCGGATGAGCCTTAGGGTTGGTAAGAGCATGGCTTGCGTGTAATGAGACTGACCAAAATGTGACCAAGGGCTGGCTCAGGCCGCTCAGCTCAAAAAAAAAACAAAAAAAACAACACAGATCTGTGTGGTATCACTAATGGATTCTGACACTGCTTTTGGCTACTGTGTCCGAATTGGGCACGCACTGCATACATCATGTGCAGTGCACATCTTGGAAAAGTTTGCATCTACCATATCATGAATAAGCAGCATGACTTCGAATTAGAATTTGTTTTACGTGACAGCTAATGGAGCAATGGGTGCTTGTGGGCGAGCATCCATGGGATCGATGAACACCATGGCCATCATGGTGGCCTTAAGTACTCTACAAAGGACCAGGCAATGAGGAAACTTGCCAAAAAGCAAGACTACTGCTGCTAGAGGACTTGAATCAGAGATCTTGTGATTGAGTGGTCTCACACTCTCCCTAAACCAGCATACTGTGCATTAAAGCTGGCCTACAAAAACGAGAATGTTTGCTGCTGTGCATTACATCATCTAGGGCGCGAGGATTCCAGTCTTCTTTCAGGAGACCTTAATACCTTGGCTTTTGTGCAAGCTTTCACTGGCAAAATGTCATGTTGGTGTCGATGAAATCTTCAGAGGAGACAACATTGAGTTTACACAGCAGGAGCACCATTACAGAATGCTTTTGGGGTTTTTTTGGTAGATTTGAACTGCAAAAAAAAAAAAATAATAACTGCAATTTTTCTTCTCATCACAAGTGAGATAGTACATTCAAAGTGTCTGTGATCAGAAAATTGCATCTTTGTTCATTAAACAACCACAGACAGAAACACACTAGGAAAATACTGCCAGTATCATGACTTTGCGTTAGATATCTGCCTCCAAATAATTCCCTTGATGTCGTTGATCACCAGCGAGTGCTCCATGTCCATTTTGCGTCCGCTGTGCCGCAGGTCGCGGCACCGCTTGAAGGTCTTCCGCAGCTGCTCCTCGATGGCGGAGGGCACGCCTCGGAATAGTACTGGTTCCAGGAGGTTGCACATCTTGTACAGGTTGGGGTAGGTGACCTCGCCGAAGCACTTGCGGTTGACTGTGCCGCAAGGCGTCTGGCAGTTGAGGCCGTAGAGACAGTCCTCGTCTACCTGGCACTCGCGGTCCTGGAGGTGCCCCTCGACGATCACCTCGGGATAGAGATCCTCCAGGCGCAGGAGCTTGGCATCGTGTGCCTTGGTGTAGCCGATGCTCTGCGCAGTGACGCTGCACATCAGGAAGTTCCCCAGCGGGTTGTCGATGATCTCCTCCACGAACTCGATGACGCCGAGGACGATGTGCGCCCGTTGGGTCCACTGCAGCCTCTCCCTGCTTAGCAGGCTGCTCAGTCCCAGCGGAAAGGCGGGGCCCATGCCCTGCCGGCTCAAGCTGTACTCCTGTACGCCCTCAGTGACGAAGACGTCACCGCAGAAGCCCTCCAGCTTGGGGATCATCTCACTCTTGGAGAGTGCCATCAGGAGCAGAAACTTGTTGCCTCGCAGCAGTGCCCACATGGTCTTTGCTTCGGCCAACGACACTTTGCCGTCGTTGTTGATGTCAGCCACGTCGAGGAGCCGCGACTGGAGGTCCGCATGCTCGGTCTCCCCGAGCCGCAACTGCAGGAAAGCTGACAGCATGTGGCGCAGGTCCTCCATGGATGAACCCTCCTTGGGTCTGTCATAATCGCCATCCTTGGGGTCGTGTGCCCAGTGGACGAGGAAACGGTCATGTGCCAAGCTCTTGGGATCCTTGACTTCAACCTCATATACCTGTTCAAAAAAAAAAAAGAAAAAAAAAGAAAAGAGGAATGACTACCACATCAGAATGATGCAACATCATGTGATGGCAAAAATGGATTCGAAGCACTATTAATTTCTTGCACTTGGTCAAGGGAGACTAAGTTTGCATGTTTTGCAGCAACGAAATGTCAAGGTATGTTGTATCAAAGCAGAACACAAGCAGTGAAGAACAAATTGGCTTAAAACAAAACAAAAAAACGATCAAACAGTACACTTCTTGGGACCAGGCCATGCATTGCCACAAGACACAGATCAAATGCACTCACACATAGTACTGTATAATATTCTTCTGAGCCAATTTAGTATGATGTTTACATTCATGAGCTAACAATCAAATGAATGGAATCTTCCTCACAGTTCGATACAACACAAAGACAGTGCATAAAATTTTCTGAAGTCAGGAAATGGCCCACATTTGTAGCAGCTACTGCCTATAAATACCAGACAACTTTTTCAACAAAATTATACCAACACTGCACATAGTGCGTTTTTATCGCCCCAGCTAGCAAGGACAATGATTAAGCACTAGCAATGAAGCCAACAAAAATTGAATTGTTTTGACTATTATAGCAAAGATTCTAAAGCTTTCTACAACCAATTAAATGAAGGCGAGCAATGACGTCACGTCAGTCCTGTTAGCGCATTGCTGAATGTGAGAGACAGCAACAATGAACACTATTAGCAGCGATTGGAAGTTAGTATGCAAAGGATTGGTTCCCTTTAATGACCTATGAAGACAGTCTGAATCAGGCGTTCATATAACAACAGTCTGGTGGTGGTTTTCACACTTACAAAATCACTTGCTGGTAATCATGTTTCCAAAACTTGTTTCTATGTTTATTTAGAGTTACCAGGTGTTCACACGCACAAAGCAGTCTCAGAGCAGATCGCTATTGCTGCAAACAAAATTTCATGCTATGGTTCTGTCATCAATGACATGGTTTGTCACTTAAGCATGCAACACCTTGGCACGCTAGCATATGAAGTATTATATGTGCACAAACCCGTTCTATGACATTTGCTCCTGCGACAATTGCTCCCATGAAATATAACTGCATTCTAAGCCAAACATGATTTCTACTTCCAAACATAACCACAACCCTGATCCTAATCCTCACATCAAACTATAAAACCTAAAACCCTATTACAACATTTACCCTTTTAACCCCAAGTCCTTGGAGAAAATAAGACCGGAGCAATTGATGCAGGAGCAAATGTTGTGTCGCTGCACAAACCATAGGAGAGAGTGTCAGTGGATCAAGTCCAGTTCTCCACCCCTTCTCTTGTCTTTTTGAGGTCAAACTGTTTGGATTACAAATACATGCCCCAAAATAAGCACAACTAGATTGGAAAACACCTCCTGACCATCACAGACCAGATGTGTTTTGCAAAGTCACGCATTTAAGAGAAAAGCAATTTAAGTTCTGTTCAGACTTGTTAACATAGAAATGCATGTAATTAATACTCATTGAGACCGTAGTTTTGAAACTCATTTTCAGGAGAAAGAACTCCCCGTGCGGCAGATGGTTGTATAGGTCACACAATTTTGAATAAATGGCTCTCGCAGCAGGCTCTACTCAAAGCTATCAAATGGCATCTGTTGTCTACAAACATCATAGCCAGTTGGATCAAGGCAATGTATTGGAGAGGAAAAAGAACAAAATGAGTAAAGCACACCCGCTTTGAAGTATTTTGAGACAACCAAATGATGCGTTTAGAGGATCTGTTATTACAGCAACAATCTGCAAATCGATATCTTTATTGCCCATATGGCATTGTTTGCATTCATTTTGTAATAATATCTCACCAGGCAGGAATGATATCACAGAATGATATCACATTTAGATATTCATATTTGACTTTCTCGCAACAGAGCACCTCAAATGTTGGGTGAAAAGTTACTCTTTTCTTTTTTTCCTTCTTCATCCTGCTTTGTGTGTGTGTGTGTGTGTGTGTGTGTGTGTGTGTGTGTGTGTGTGTGTGACTTTACAAAATAGCTGCCAAATGGGATACACAACAAGATGTGCATGCATGCTAATGTGATGGTCTTTCTGACACTATTCTGTAGGCAATATTTAAACTTCCAATTATCATTTTCTGAAGAAACGTATGTAATAGCAACATGGTTTTGTATATTCTGCCAGTATTTTACTCTTTTCTTTTTTTCCTTCTTCATCCTGCTTTGATTGTGAACCATTTGTTTCCATATATTTTGTACCTATATATTGTAAGTTGAGAAAGTCTTGTATTTACTTTGGGGCCTATTCCCAACAAGCCTGAAAGGCTTTAATTGGTCCCCCACAATGAATATGTTTATACTATGACTTGAAATGTAATGATTGTTGTTTTTAATGTGGAAATAAATGAAATGAAATGAAATGAAATGAAACGTGACTGGCTATTCCTGTTCACATGGTGAACATATCAGTAGGAAAAACGAGACAACAAATCATATTTCCAGGTATTTGTTTCACTACTAAATATAAAATATAACATAATTCAGACAGCCTTTACATCCTGTAGAAAACAAAAACAGTGAAAACTTCCATTTTGATAGACCATGTGGTGTTCCAGTTTCAGTTAATAAACAGTCTTAGGCTAGCTTGAAGTCAATTATCTGAAAGTACCAAGTACACGCATCTAGAAACATCCAACACACTATTGCAAACAGTGGAGGCTTTATTGTGATAATTATGTCTTCTATTCTGATTTTGTAATAGACTCGAATCATTTCAAATTTAAATTCCGTGCAAGTATACAGATTGCTATGGCCATCACATCCATGGAAACAGCGAGGGTTTTGTCATAATATGTCTGCTGTCCCAATTTAATAATAGACAGTTCGTAAATCTACAATATGTATTTCGAAAAATATGTTGGCTGCAAGTTCATGTATAAAAAGAACAATTGCACCCCTAAAATATGATGCATCTACTGTCCTAATTCTAATCTGATAATAGACACCCTCTGACCACCTTGAATTAAAAACCCATGGCAAAGCTATCTAGCAGACGAGGAGAAATGAAAAATCTGTTTGATAACTAAGTCCATTAGTAATTAATCTAATTTTTTAGCCGCCTCTGTGGAATCACTATTTCCGCCACACTTTAATCATATGCTCTGTCGTCACGGTTACGAGCACCAGATTCAGGCATTGCGTGTCACTCAACCCAGTTGGCAATGGCTGCATGGCAAGCGTCAAATACCTGCCTGAGACTGTAGCTTATTATATGGGATTAAATTCATGAACATTGTGGGGTCACTAGCTCGCACTGATAATTCAGTGATAATGAAAGCGCTGAACCATTGAAGCAGCATTAAACTTTATCAACCAGGCTTTGAAATAGTAAGGATTGTGGTGCAGCATGAACTACACCTGTACACTGTTCATAAAATTTGTCAGTAACAATGTTATTTTGTTCTTAATTTTTATGGTAGAGTCTCCACCCCCCCCCCCCCCCCCATTCTGGTCTTCATCAAGATGACAAATACCAGAATATAGTGGTCAAAACTTTGACTGAATGCATCCTTTTCAGGATCTATACTCATCCATGAAAAGAATCTGTGTGGTGTGCTGCAAACCAAATGAGCTAAAAACTGCTGGGCAAGCAGGATGATTAGTTATTCAGTAAAAGAGCAATACCCATCTATTAACCAGTCAGGCACATTGGAGATACATGCATTTTGGGTTATGCCTTTGCTACATGGTTAAGTGATCATTACAGCCACTGACGTTACAGAAGGAACAACCCTTCAAAGAAAAATGAATGCAATTCCTTTTCTCTCTGTGATCTCTCTCTCTCTCCATCTTAATTGGTCACCTTTCCGTTTCTGAATCTACCTTCTCCAATAATCCATCCCAGTTTATATGTACCCAAGTTTTGTCATTTGTATCTGCACAATTCAAACCAAACACTGAATAATTCTGCAAGTCAATCATTAACGTATAATCTTTTTTTACAAAGGAAAAAAAAAATTAGGACGGTTTCAAGGAAATAATCCAACCACTTCAGCTTCACATCATCTGAAACCTGCAAATTACACATCAACAGGATATCAGATCAGGTGTCTTGTAAGAACGATGGAACTGGTGGGGGGGGGGGGGGGCAAAATGTTGTTTACACAAGGTACACATTAGGGCTCTATTCTTCCACAGCCAATGTCATATATGCACATTTTCTCCCACATGGTACAGGTTGTAGCTGGTAAGTCTCTACGGTCTGGAGCGCCCAATCCCGATGCACCTGCAAGCAGTCCAAATGAATGCAATGATCCATGGTACGTTGGAAGGGGGGGGGGGGTGATTTTGTTTAATTTCGAATTCCGCTCCAAAAAGGTAAGATATGTGAACAGAAATGATGGATCTGAGTCTGCAGGGTTGATGGCATGATTAACATAGCAGGGCATGTCAATATCATCACAAAAGCAGGGTGAGGTGCAATACTGACTAGCATTGTGAAATTTTTAGTTTATTTTCTATCACCTATCTATGACATCTTTGTGAATGAGAACCAAGTCGTTTAACTTTTAACTATTCTGAAAGCTAGAGTTTAACAATTCTTGAAAAAAAAAAATCTTTAAAGAAAAATTGGATTTGATGCATAATGTTCCCTCTGCTACCAACATTGAAATGATACCATAACAATTTACTGCTGTATAAAAGCAATTTGTGATATGTTTTATCAATACGGATGTAAGCACTTGGGACTATGACAAACGAAGATTACCGTTAGACAAGAGCACACACCACTACTGGACTCAGCTGTTCAAATTTAGAGCAATTAAAATCAAATACCCAATCTAATTGATACACCATGCCTTGCACACATACTGGCACATACTGCATACCAGCACGCCATAATATATCATGGAGTGTTTTCATTTTCATTGATTTTGTGAGCCTACTGATAGTCATAAAATTGACAACTCTCACAAAATATCGCCACTTGTGGCAGAAATGTAAGGTATATCAATTCCAAGGTTTGAGACTGCCAAGTTTGATTTTAAAAGAGCAAATGTTAATTCCCTGATCGGTCCCTGTGGTTGTCGATCAACCACTCGCAGTACAGAGTGCCTTGCAATTCCCAATTCGTGAAACATCGAGCTCTCAAAATGCTCGGTGAACACAGTATCAACGCATTTGGGTTTTTCTGTTGTTGTATGATTATGCAAAGGAGGTGCTGCTAATTTTTCCCCGATGATTTGGAAGAAATCAATCCTGTCTGGCTTCTACATTGTAAGTCCCAAACAACATGGATGGCTGGTGTTTGTCGCCACCAGTTAATGCATTGTGTGTAAGCCTAGACCTGAAAGCACGCGGGGACACCAGACTCTCATTGCAGTGAACTGCCTATGACAGTCGCGCACGCTGTGTTCACCACACAACCGAGACCACCACAGCGGAACCGCAAAACGACACAAAACACCAACAGCTCCCTCAGTCCGCAACGTTTATATCCCTCTTGAGAAATATTTTCATAACCAAACTACATTTATATACATCAAAAAAAAATATTACAAATAAAATCACTGACTTTGCTTAGCAACGGAATACATGTCCAATGAGAAGTAATTTATCATTCTTATGCCGCATGTCAGCATTCAGAGTCTATACTCCAGTATCATGATAGCAACAAAAAAAGAAAGAAAAAAGTCATCTGCACAGTCCCATGTGTACCATTTCATGTGAGAAGCTGCCAAAACTTTGTCAACCTTGTGTACCTCAAGAGATTTTCTAGCAGTTGCCTGAATAAATGAACCTTTAGAAGCACAATCCCCAGCCTGAATTTTGACATTTATCGCAAATTCACTGTAATATTGTCTATTATCAAGTAGCAGATCTCGATATGCATACAAAAGCAGGGATTCAGTCAGAAGGCTGTATGTCCCACGTCTCTTATGAATGATAATAATTTGTTTTCCCACTCAGGCAACAATAGGGTTCTAAATGCACTTTTCTTTTTTCAAACGTGATTATGGCAAAGCCACGTTTCTTACAAAATGATTTTTGGCAAAGCCACCAATGATGAATGTAGTTATGCAAGGACATTTTAATTCTTAATGTTTCTCACCTAAATAACAAAAATTTGAATTTAAGTGAATATTTAGAAGGATAGGATGCACAGTATCCTTTTTCTCTCTCTCTCCCACTGTCTGTATTCTTGCTGTCTGTCTGTCTGTCTGTCTGTCTCTTATCAAGTAGTCATTACAACTGGAATTATCTGTGATGCACAGTCCCACCCATTAAGAATTGCATTAGTTGCCTTACCTGATTTTCTGGACTCCTTGATAGGCACTTGGTGTAGACAAAATCCCTTTCTTCACAGAGTCTCGGGCACATTTTTCCAGTGATGGTTCCTTGTGAGTAGAAGCGGCACTGAAATACAAATAGAGTTGCAACAAAAACACAATGTTTATCATATTTGTGAGTATTCTGAGCACTAAAACCCTCCAAATTCAGATTTCCTTTAACATGCATTTTCTCTTTGGAGATAGAAGCACATGCAATGCTTAGTAGAAAAACCAAGGTATTTCGTGAATGAAAAAGGTATCAAGAGAATTAATGTGCAAAATATCTATTACCATGATGGTACATGCATTTCGCAAATGAGAACGGCGCTAACAATTATTTAATACCACTGTGATTTTATGTACCTAATGAGTGGAGGGCTGGAGAACCTAAGCTCAGTGTGTGTGTCGGCACGAGGGTCTTTTGAGGTAGACCTGCAAATTGTGATTATACCAATCACGGACAAGGAGAAAAACCTACCCTGCACACCAATTCTACTGAATAATTCAATATGTAGCTTTGACCAATTAGCTTGATTCCCTAGTCAGTCTTCAGCATGAAATGTCAATGCACAAGCTTCCTTGGAAGGCTCTCTGTTGATTGGCCGGAATGTTTGCTGCCAAATGCTGGTAGCGGTGTCGGTACTTCTAAGGCATGTATAGTCAAAAAAACACAGACACATCTCTAAAAGGCCCTCTTCCTAGGTCTCGGCTCTTGCCAGCGGCTCGACTAGTCTCGCACAACCTCCGCTTGCTACTCTTGCAATTACTACAGTGGGAGGGTCTTTGACAAAGACTAGGAGTCTACCTGCAGTGTCCAAAATAGAGACTCTTTTGTTCGGCATATTAAAGGCATACTTTACCATTTACAGATGAAACAAAAACCCAGCTTTATTGCTTAAAAATAGTTCTAAAATGTGAGTTAGGGATAGTAACAACCAATGTAAACATTTGAATCAGCATAATTAATGTTAAGTATAGTTAATGTGAACAATACAGTCTGTAGTAATAATAAAAATATTTCTGGACTAAACCATCTACAGTGATGGTTTATTGAGAAAAATTAATAGTGATATCTCCTTATATCTTAGGCTTTGTTGCAAAATTTTTACATGTTTTGTGATACAACTGACCTTCACATATGCATCAAATGGGATATTTCAAACATTTTTTAAATCACTGCTCCCAATGGTAAATTGTATGTGAGCAATATCCAAAGAAAGTGCTTGCAAATTATATGGTAATAACATGAGGGATGGGGGAGGGTAACGCTGGTAAATGTGAAAAACTTGAACAGATTTATTTCTGGATATCCATAGTGTGTTTTATCTGGCAGTGTCAAATGGAGGGGAAAACAAAGAGCAATCATCCGATCTGTGCTCGTAACAAATATCGCATATATGAGCAATATATGAAAAGTGCTTGTAAATCATCATATAAACTGATCTGTTCCTGTATATATGTGACCCGCTACAACAAAAGGATCCTAAAGTCGCTGACGGCTGAGCCGAGAAAATCGAGTTTGAAGTCACATCATCAAAATTGGGCAGAACACTCTGATTTCTGTTTTTGGCATGATTTTGTAGTCTAATGTTTTGTTTATCATCTGCCGAAATTTTGAAGCTAAATGATCAAAGGAAAGGCAAGGAATCAGCATTTTTCTGGGCCATGATTTTCCGACTTTCAAAGTAACAGAAGCGTGTCCGAAGATTTGGATTTAGCGCCGCAGCTAGACTCCGCCCCTAGCAACGAGGGAGTGATCTTATTGGTCAGTGCGTGGCATCCTGAATACTGATTGGTCGTCCGTAGACCGCTGGCGCTAAGCTTGAATGAACATCGCTTTGAGCGTGCCTTCTATTGTCAAGCGGTGAAAACTGTCTCGCCTCCCCTTGTCGGAAGGAAAACTTTTGAAGGTGCTTTTCTCGAAACTGATTTCCTCAACCACTTTACATGCGTTAGTAAAATCATTGATATCTCCGCAATCGAGTACTTTTATGAGTTGTGCTATATATGAAATTAAAGTAGAAGAGTAAGGGAATAATCTCATGCAATTTTCGGAAAATTGTCCTCCCCCGACTTTTGGATCCTTTTGTTGTAGCGGGTCACATGCTAGTCGCATATTGCAGCCAGGAACATCTAAAATGAATCAAACATTAATGTAAATGAGCAATATGGCAAGTAGTCATAAATTGACACAAAACCTTGGGGGGTGGGAGGGGGGGAGTGATGTTCTAATAGGTGTCATTAAAATTTAACAGATATTTTCTAGTGCATTCATAGTGTGTCTAATCTGGTCTGGTAAGTGTCAAAATGAGTCCATCACAGGAATCGTCCAAGCTGTGCGCAAAACATGAACATATGCCAGCAACTATGTGTTAAGTCCTTGAAAATTGTCCGAAGCATTTACAAGGGTGAAGTGATCATTGGGCATACACTGATGTGCAATTGAAATTGAACAGATTGATTACTGTGCATATGTTGCACCCATAGCATCCAAATTGAATCCACTCCTGGAATAATGCCTACAACAACAACAAAGTTGCATCCAAGCCCGAGACCCCAAACACCCAATCCTGATCCTATGATAGACTAACATGACCGCTTCTGCTGGCGTGAATATGTCTTCGCATTAAAAATCCAGGAATGGTTTCTTCAAAATCCACATCAAATGTATTTTACTCATCTGATTGTTCCTTTTGTTTTGCACCATATTTATAAGCTCTACCTCTCACTGGATTTGGTGATGCCATCAACAGTAAAGCCAGCTGAAACAAGAATGCCACCAATACTGATCACATAAGTTGGCACAACCAGGTACACCAGCTCCACAAGTGGAAAGACAGGTTCTATACAACACATTTTCATGGATTTTTATTTTTATTTTTATTTTTTTGGCTACAGACTCAATCCTGGAACACAACCCACATACAGTAGCAATAACTGTGTAAGGTTCTGAGGTACTGGTCTATGAAACCTGTCTTGCTATTGTCTGTTCACACACTAGTCAAGGTAAGGTGCATTCAATAGTACTGTGATGCTCATATCGCCTGATTTTCAAAGTTCATGACAAAAATTACGAAAGGGATGCAGTCACCTTTTAAAGGCAAAGCGTGATAGGTGCAGAAAAGAAAAGAAAGAAAAATGATATGAGAGCAAAATTTGTGATGCCTATTTTGATCAGTTTAATATTAAATTTGAGGATTGTAGACCTATCTACATCAGCAGAAGTCAAAATGAAATTAGAGGTCAGGGGACCTTAGAGAATCCTCATATCATCGCTCCAAAGCATTAACATGTATGAGCGACTGCTCATGTATTATTGTCACAAGAGACAAGGGAAGGTTTCACGCTCGACGATGTGACAGAAATTTGAACAGATCCGTTCCACACTTCTGCGACACTTTGCATCGAGTATAGCATTTTGAAACAAGTCCCAAACACAGGAAACATTTGAATCTGAATCAAGTAAAATATGCATATTGCTCATACAAAGCATAACAGAAGGGGTGGGGTTTGACGAGGAGTGGGGAGCTAAGGAGGGGTGGGGGCTTAGTAGGGGTAGGGACTTAGGAGGGGTGGGGAGAGGTGGTTTGATTACTTGACATAGACATAACAAACACAGTATTGCACCAATCTGTTCCTGCACTTCGTAAGCACGTTGTAAATGGTTGGCCCTTTACTCTGCTGCTCATCCTGGCATAAATCAAGTGTGATTATTCTCATCCACCCAATATTTTCATTTCTCTGTAAAATCCTTTTATTTTTTCTTTACAGGGTCTCAGTCAATCCAATTACCCGCTCAGTCATTCAACGACTGCCAAAGAGAGAGAAAAAAAGATGTGTGCCAAATTAGATCCACTCTGGAATTGCAAACTTAATTGGGCTGACATGAATGGGAACGTCATGATGAATGGAGCCGAGAAAAGCACACAAAGCGACATTCGACATACTGGATTGAACCTTTCATATTCTTTCCCTGTGAATGCAGCTAGTTTACACCACAAGCAGGCATGGTAAACATTTTACAGCCAGGATTCAGCAGTATTTACAAGTCAGGATTCACAAATGAGATGTTTCCTATATTCATTAGTAAATCTGATGGCAACCAGTATGATTATTATTTTTTTTTTTAATTTATGCCTACCCTAACATTCATTCATTTCTGCTGGCGTATTCTCCTAAAAAAATCTTTTCGTTGACATTTTCATTGACAACCTCGCTGTAAAACAAGAAATATTCGCGGCATGAAACTCTCGTAAATTGCCAGATTGGCATTCAGTGTATTGTGTGGACAAACACTTTTGCATGCATATTACGCTCTCCCAAATCTTTGCTCTTAACTTAATATGCAGAAATTTCTGGTTATTTACAGAAACTGAACAGTATTAGGCTTATGAAATATGAGCAATATTTAATCAGACCTTGTTTTGGAAGCTTTTCCTTTTACATTATGCAAAGCACAACTCTGGTAATTTTCTGTTCTCCTTTTATTCTTCCTCCCCACCAGATGCGAATTTCTCGTTACCCCCCCCCCCCCCCCCCCACAAACTACCAGTTACTGGCCCTGTTAACAAAATACTCAGGACTGTTTTATTACAAAATACTCTGTATTTCCATAACCTAACAGTTATCAGCTCCTCTGCAGTCATATTCACAGCTGACACTGCCTAAGTTGACTGGATGGCTCGTTTGGTAAATGTTATTTGGGAGAGGAGGGGGATTGATTCATCTAAATACCTATCTACAATTTGTACATCAGGTTGTTGTACTGCACAATAGCTATAAGACCCCAATAGTAACAGCAGCCACTGCTTCATGTACAATTTCTGTGGCATTCTGTGATAGTGTAGTCCACTTCCTGGACTGTATTCGTAGTGTGCCCGCGTGTGTACGGACGTACGTTGATGGTGTCTGTATGTACACTGTATTACACAATTCACCCCTCCTTTTCGGGAGTACCAATTGGCGGAGTGTCGCAATCAGCGGTTGGGCGCATTGGGTGGGTGCCGAGTGTGTGGGGACTGCGGATGATAAAAATCGTCCAGTATCTGGACTAGTGATAGTGGTGCTGAGGGAGTTAGGTGAGAGAGATCACTGTTGGGCAAAATCTAATCATGATGAACTTACAAAAGTGACACAAAATAAACCAAGTAGACCAACTTGGGCCTTGAATAAACCTACAAATCAAAAAGGTGAGTGTATCTATCTTTACCAGGCTCAGGAAGCTTGCTAGATTTCTTCTTTTTTTTCTCTCTCCATTATGAACACTTGGTTTCTAGAGGCTTAAAAAATGCAATATGATAGATTAAAAAAAAAATGTTCCACATATGACAACATGCATGTATCATACCAATAAAAAAGAAAGTACATAAAGCACAACAACAGATGATAGTGTCAAATACTAGCAAATATGGAGCATGTGTTGCTTGAAGGTTTTGAATGACCAAATATGGAGCATATCAGATTACAGTTCACACATTTTGTGTAAACTGCATAATGATTGACACTGAGATCTGTGGCCAGTTGGTATCACACGCAAAAGCATATTAATCTTTGTCTGACGGTTACACTGCAATTCTGGCATGGAAACGAATCCTCACAAAACAAACCGGATTAAATGATAATTACATGAAATGGATGCTTCCCCAATAACCATTAATGGGAATCTCCACACTTGGATGACACTTGTAATGTCCAGGGTTTGTGTGGAGCATGCTTATCATTTCACATTCTGGTTCGACTGCTTGTTACTGCCACGCAATGAGAAGTGAAACATCAATTAATTTGACATGTCTTAGACACAGAAACTGGCTTCAGAGTTTTACGAATGCAAGCAGCACATTGCCTTGTGAGTACTTTGATTGATGTTCTCTATAACTCGATCATTGGGTTTGTACTCTGATATTGATGCCCATATACCTCCCTCTCTCTCTAAATATGTTTCTCTCACTCTCAATCTATCATCTATATCTCTCTCCATCTAGCTCCATCTTTCCATTTCCCTATCTCTCTCATGTTATTTCCCTTTCTCTCTCTCCTACATATATCTATGTTATACATTTATGAATAGCATAATATGTTCATGAACATATACATTATATATAGGCCCTATATGTATATATATATATCATATATTTCTACCTCTCTTTATCCATCAATCTCTTTCTCTCCACCTATATGTTAATCTAAATAATCTATCATCTATCTCAGTCCTTCCAACTAGCTATTATCTCTCTTATTCCCCCCCCCCCCCTCTCTCTCTCTATCTTGAAGAGCTCATAGCATTATGTGACAGAAAAGTTGTTTTATCTAAAGTTGATGATTTGAGGGATTGGTATTCAGTAAGTTTTAAAGTTGCACTCCTGTCCAAAGCACCCTCAGAACGAATGAGCAGCCTAGGGACAGAACATTTTCTCCCATTTGCTGTCTGATTTTCTCACATTTGCTGTCTGGAATTTAAAACCCTTAAATGAAAAATTTTACAACTTTAGACGACTTGTTTACTCATACACACCCACACAAACACAAACACACACACACACGCAACCTCATCAGTTTATGTTGTTTTCAACCATTGTGATAGGAAATATAACTAAAACATAATTCATGTAACAAATGTCATTTCAGCTTTCTGTGTCCTGTCAAACTGGCAAATAACATTAACATTTAATAAACACGGATCAATGGGATTGCATAATTTCAATAGACAATTTGCTCTGAGAGGCATTTCTGCAATCAACTTTATGACTGACAACATCGCAGTCTTCAGCTCATTTCCGTAATGGGCTTGGTTACAAAGCAGTTGACGATTTGCTATGCACATGAAGGTTTTTCAATATAAGTCCTCATTTTAGATTAGATCTCAAAGACATTTTGTCTCTCACAATTATCATACTTTGTGTTTTTCAAGATTTCCTGCAATGCCGTTATTGCCATTACTGTGATTGGCGATCAATCACGCAAAATACCCTTTCCTGAGGTCCATACTCTTTTTTCACTGCCACATTCCCTCTTACATGCTGCGGCAACAATGCGGCACATGAGAGAATCATCATTAATCAAATCAACCGAAAGAAAAAAAAAAAAAAAAGATTTCTACCACTCATGCTCATGCCTGCCTATTTGGCAATAAGCAAATCAATGAATCCAAGTGCAAACACTCATAGTTCCACTACCTGCCCGAATGCAAATTCTAATCCATCATCATGCAATTTTAGCCATCATCATGCAATTTTATAAACACATACAAGTACGTACACGTCATCACATGCACGCCACACACAGATACAATGTACACACATAATTCTCTATTTTTCTGTATATATCTTTCTCTCTCTCTTTCTCTCTCCCTCCCTACCTCTCTCTCAACCTTATGTGCTCACTCTTTCTCAGTCTGGTCTCATTGGTAAAATTAGGGAGCGGCTTTGAATGCAAAGCCACCGTTCGCATTCCGATTTTCTTTGAAGTCTAGACATTTCCCATTCTCCCCCGATCTGGTTTACAATATCAATTTTGGACCAGTGTTGCCTTTTCCTCAAGGTGAAGGTCACAAGCACATATAAATAAATTCTCAGAAGATCATATTTGTTTTCTTCTGTTAATGTGGTACGCACTCTGCAAATACTATTTGTACATGACTATGGCACATTGAAGCGGTTGGTAGTTTCAGTGTCTCGTGAATATTCATTTGAGGAGCCATATGATGACATCACACTACAGACCAACTACTGATTGGTCAGTTTGGTCTCTCTCCTCTACAATAATGTCAAGGGTGAATAAAGAACATGGTACTTCCAATAAAGCACCAATCAGACACACACAGTATTCATGATTTGATAGGAGATACAGATAGTCTAACCCTGCATTTTTTTTTTCAATGAGTAACAAAAGGATGGCCTACAAGTATTATACAACGTCCAAGTAGATCCTTGTAATTTGATTGGAGGATTGTTGGTGACGTGATATTCAATAAGTACTCAATTCAATGCGGCATGCAATTTTGGTTCCATTTTTGCATGCAACTTGGTTTGATTTTTTCGTTCTACTCCACGGTTCGAGATATTGTACCGTACTGCATGCCTTGTACTGTGTGTTACATAGTGAGAATGCATGCAGCTAGCGCAGTGTACGTGTGCGATACATGCACGTAGTGCTAGTGTACGTATGACTATGAGCGCTAGCTATAGCTGCAGTGCAGTCGTAGGCGACACAATCTCGTTTGTTTGTAAACAAGACGTCAGAAATGGCGGCTGTTCAAACTAATTTCGTTTTGCTAAATGACGACGAACTTGCGGAATTGGTTGACGCCGCGGACTCGACGAATACGCACACACACACAAAAAAAATACAGTTTGGTGTGCATCGTCTGGAAGCGTTTGCTGAATGTGCTGGCTACGGTACAGCTAGGATTATGGTGATGCAGAACTCGATAAGTTTCTAAATGTCTCGTTTTTATGGTATTGAGAATGCATGCAGCTAGCACAGTGTACGTGTGCGGTACATAAAGATCTACTTGGACGTTGTATATAACAAATAAAGAATGTTTCCTTTCATTCAATGGTATAAATATTTTCATTCGTTGACAGATTTTGAATGTTCCATTCAATGAGGTGAAGCCGAGTTGAATGGAACATTCAAAATCTGTCAGCTCATGAAAATATTTGTACAATTGAACTCATAAACATTCATTAGTTGTATATTACCCAATACGGCATGCTCTCTTTACTGATGAAACCCTTCATTATACAAGGATGCCAAACCTGATATTGTGAGATCATCATCAACTTCTAAATCTTTTAATGAGTGGTGTGGTAAGCACTGATGAATGATATCATTTTCATACCTTGGGTAGCCTCTCCAATGTTGGCAAAGATGCTCTTCCAGAGGGCTCCAACATTATCACTACCTCGGCATTTATAACATCCTCATATATTTGACAGAGCTACAGCTTTGTCAAGAGTGGATATTGTGTGTAAACATACTCACCCTAGGGTGTACAACAACCAGGCTTGAGCCACACATTTCACAGGTTAAAGAGTATTGTCAACTACACACACTGTGGTGCTTGCCAAAAAGTCAACCTTGTAGTTTTAAACACCAGGCTGCCACACCATCCTATTTCTTTCAGTCTTACTGCAGGGCCATTGCCTAGACGGTCAACATGACGCTCGCACCCCTTTTGGGGCGACATGTCCTAGGAACCTACTTGGCGATTCTGTCCCGCATTGTAAAGAACTTTCTTGGGGCCTAAACCAGCCTACTCCACTTGAGGAAATTAAGCTCATGCATTATGAAGGCCCCCCCCCCCTTTTCTCCTGCCTCATTTATTTGACTACAAGCACGACTGATTTGCCAATAGGTGCACGTCTTCCATTACAGCTTGCTCAGTCGACTGCTCCTTGGCCTATGAATGATATAACAACAAAGATGACTTATTCATCCAACAAGCCACTAATTCGCTATCAAACATTCACGATTTTGCACCGCTGCATTTCCACCAGCTAGGCGCAGAGTCTTCTCACGGACGTGTCACGCTCCGTGAATACTTCTTACATGTGGAAAAAGGACAGCGCACACACCCAAACACACACACACACACACACACACACACACTGTCTTATTTTGATAAGCTGTCAAAACTCTGAGCCATTTGGAGGCTGCTTATTGAAGTTTGGCTTGCGATTGTAATCTTGACAATATGAAGTACCTCCTGAATGTCTCACTGTCAAGGGCTGAAAGATGTGGCTTTGAAGGGAGCAATCCCCCCCCCCCCCCCCCCGATTAGTTTAAGGAGAAATTATGTCTGTAATGCATAATGTATGCTTACATTCAGCTGAGAATCTGATGGTTGAGACCTAAACCTAGTACAGAAGGCTCAATTAAATGCAATTACTTTTCAGTGACACTTACTATAATGATATCAGCGCCAGTTAGCAAAGAATGCCTGCCAGACGATATGCTAATCGGCAAAAAAGGCACAAGCGTAGTTGTCGTGTGAAACGAAACAACTATATCAATGTGATGAAACCAAATAGACATCAGAATCCCAATGAGGGGTTTGTTACCAGAACAAACCTCTATTTCAACCTCCTATCTCCAGTGTGGATGACAATGAGGCACTAGGAGAAAATAACTGGTAAGAAATTTTAACATTGCATGCATTAGCGTGACGTGGTGGTTTTCAACCAATGAAAAGTTTGACCAATGATGTTTTCACAACAACCGTTTAAAATGCATCTGTAAGATTGGGGTAGATTTTTGCCAGCCCTCTCATCTCCGCCCCATCATCTCCACCCTATCACCAAGCAAGGAAGAGGAGGAGAATAGAGCAAGCTCTAAATGATGGGGATTTTAATACTCATCACCCGGTTAGAGTACTCTTGAATCAAAACAAACTTTCAGCCATCTTTGCTGAATGAGAGCCATCTCGGCAGAATGACAGCCGCAAACTATCAGAATGCCACGTCTTTCCCCGTCTCCGTTGCCATAACAACCCAAAGAACTGCTCAAGCAGAAATGGCTTCATTGTTCAAAAGTCTTGCCAGTGTTGCTGGTTGCTTCTCTCAGGCATTGCACACAAGATATTGCACATGCCTAACGTAAACCCTGTCAGAACGAATCCAAGTTTTAGAGGAAGGTGAAGAAGAAGTGCTAGTGACATCAAAGTTTGTACATTCCACAGAGATTGCATCATCTGTGATGAATTAACTCTGTGATTACCAGCTGCAGCCTATGGGTACAAAATGTATATGGCCAGTTTTATGGTTGTAGTCTGAGAGAGTTACAGGTGTAGATGACCAAGAGGAATACACACTCTTTCACACACACACACACACACACACACACACACACACACTTTGGTGCAATGATGAGGCTGATGAGGTTTCTACTACAAGTCCAGCAATGTCACCCATTATATTTTACATAATTGAGAGATAACAGCGAGGAAACAGCTGTCTTAAATGTGCTTCTGAGGCACTACAGTAATGGACAAGGTACTTGATTGCTTACTGATGAAGTGGCTTGGTGTAAACTGCATACTTTATGTGTCTTAACATTTGTTAATGGAGGCAGCCATCACATTATCCTGTTTGAAGTCCATCATTGTAGATCGATTGGAAGGACCTTCCGGCGTCTCAAAAAGTTTGTCTGCAAGTGATCTGACACGGCATGGTTTTAATTCGATGAATTGACAATGAATGAAACTACATGCATTCAGTAGCTGGTAAGTGTAACTGGATATATATTCATTTAATGTTGTTGTTGTTGTTGTTTTTTTGATTGGCTGGTGCGCTGCAGGCAAGTATGGTTTGCATCCAGGTCACGTAACTGGTTGTGATGCCCACTTTTGGTATCACATATAATGCTCTGGCATCGCTTGCTCACACCACTCTTCCGCATGATCATCAATGTTTGAGAAATAGCGGCGGCTTTTTTATTTTCCTTGGCAGAAGTGTGTCGTTCTTTGTGATGTTAGATTGATGATGCTACACTAACAATTAACTTTTCACTCCAACAATTGGTGAGGCTGCGCCTCTTTTTTTGATTATCCTCCGACCAACACAATGCTCCTTCACAGCAGAACCTGTATGACAAATAGTGACCGACTTTGGCCACTTTCACTTTCTGTGCATATAGAAAGTCTGTCAATGCTTTGATAGCATTCAGCTTTAATATTTAGCGAATAATGTTAAAACAGGCGTACACACAAAAAAATAAGGCACTAGAAAGCAAAAGCCACAAAGAAAGTACAAGGGAGTCTGTATCGGAAGTAGCAACTGTTATAAAATCATGTTAGTACCGCCCTCATGGAAGATCTTATTACGCTAATGTGACAATCCCCTATAATCAAATCCACACCTAAAATTTCCATCCATGATGCATTGTGGAGATTGATTGATTGTCAACATCCAACAAGATTTTGTCTTCATGTACATCAACAATATACAGGACTAGTGAAAGATCTAGAGCACAGTGGGCACTGTTTGATTATGATTCACAGCACTGGTAACCCTTTTATCTCCCAGATTTTTACAAAATTTTGGCTTGTCGATGTCAATCAGCTGTTGTAAGAAACATCTACTGTACAGCAATGCTGTCTCCACTCAAAATACATCAAGGACATCACGTCCCAAACTGTGCATTGCTTCTTGGAAAAGGAATGCTGTTCAGAAAGTTAATGATTCAGCTTTTATTCTTCTTTTATAGAGGCCAATAAACAAACTTTTAGCAGTTGTGTTAACCACCTGACAATGATATTGATCAATTTGAGTGTATAATCTAAAGGATGTCACTTGCAATGCTTTTGCTGTGGCTCAGCAGTCGTTCCTTTCATATCTGTCATGTTTGCCGAAACTCCTGCTGCCTACATCTCACATTTTTGACATCACTGCCTCTACATGTACATAAAAATACCTTCCTCTGCATTACAGACAAGCCTGATATCCTCACTTGATTTGGGATAATCAATTAAACATTCTAGAAGAGAGATCTCTTTTTTTTGTGATCTAAAAGTGGCGCTGGAAACAGTGACAATGCCCCTGCATGACACACACTCATGACAAACTGCCACTTTGTCACAATAAGCACTCATTTAATGTACATTCCATGTATGCAAGATTTCCAACAACTTTGTTATGGTACAGTTTTGAAAGTCACATTGTGTATTTCCTTTCAAAGTAATTTCCTTTATTATAACCAATGTTGCAATGATTTTGTATAACTTCAAATGTATGCATATATGTAAATGTAAATGTTTTGTTACACTGTAATTCATCTTGATGGAAATAAAATAAATGAAATGAAGTAGTGGGGGGCCTTGCATGTGTTATTTTTGATTTTCAGTTCAAGTTGATGTAAAAGTTTAATTTTTGGTACCATTGTAAAGGTAATTGTCTATAGATCAATTTTGGTTCGAGTGTCAAGCACACAAGTAAGAAATACTCAAAATGGCCGCCAAAATCCAAGATGGCCGCCAACTTCTAGACTTTTGTCAAAAAACTGGGAAAAACTCTCCATTTGAAGTGATTTAAGTGCTGAACCTGATATTTTCAAGGGTAATGAGATTATTGGACACATTTAGAAATAAAAACAATTCATGCCTTTTGCTTAATTTGCATAAACTTACATAAATTCCATTTTTTAAGCTTTTTTCCTTAAAAAAATACAATTATTTAGAGACAAAATGTATATAAACTAGAAAATGTCGCTACAGCGACTGGTTATACCCCCGCCAAACAACATTTCATAAGCTTTGGTCAAAAAACTGAGGAAGTAGTTAAATCCGCAAGATCTTTCCTTGATCTTCTGCCATTAATATACCGTTAACATGGCAATGTACTTTCGGGTACTGTCGAAAAATGCGTCTTGCACATCTACAACCAAAGGCACACATCTGTACCAAGTTTCATAGAAATTGGGCAAAAACTGAGGAAGTAGTTTGCAACACAAAATTTTCCATCATTTTGGCTCATAATATGTGAGCTGTTACCATGGCAACATACTTTTTGTCACCGTCAAGAAATGTGTCATGCTGACCTATATCCTAAAACAAACATTCAATATGAATTCCATGAGAATTGGAAGAACACTGATGAAGCAGTTTTGCCATGAAGCATTTTGCCCTATATTTTACCAATAACATGCCGTTACCATGGCAACGCACTTTTTGCCACTGCGGAAATATGTGTCTTGCACATTAACATATTCAGATGAACATCTGTACCTAATTTCATAAAAATTGATCAAAAACTGTGGGAGGAGTTCGCGACGCAAGATTTGTACCCATTTTTGCCCATAATATGCCGTTACCATGGCAACATATTTTTGGGTACTGTCAAAAGATACGTCTTGCACATCTACAACCCAAGGCACACATCCGTGCCAAGTTTTATGGGAATCGGTTGAAAACTGAGGAAGTAGTTCGCGACGCAAGATTTGCAACGGACCGACCGCCCGACCGACCGACAGCCCGACCGACCGCCCGACCGACCGTCCGCTGATTCCTATATACCCCCTTCAAACTTCGTTTGGCGGGGGTATAAAAATGAAATAATCACTTTCAAAGCAATGTATCAATACATTGCTTTGAAAGTGATTGCTATACAGAATCAGAGCGTGAGTTTTGTCCTGGCAGCTCATATTACAGGATATAACAGTAGTTGTTGAATTCATGTTCATGAAATACAGCAGTGAACACAGAAATGTACACATGCACGTTACATGATCAGGAGTTGATATTTTCACATGTTGTTAGATTTGCGAATAGTACCCAGATCGCAGAATTCCCACAAATAACCCCAGGAAAACAGGTACGGTATGAAGTCTCATTAATAAAGATTGTCTTTGATGCATTTGAGGTGACAAAAAATGATGTCAAGTATCAAAACTAAATGCAATCATAGAATTTGCTTTGTGTTTGCTCTGTGTTGTGGGCTGCTCAGGTACAGCCCTGTCGCGATTTATACAGCGACTGGGCTGTGTATAGTTAGTGTACAGTGCATTTACATAATATGCACAGCCCTGTACAGTGTATTTACATAATATGTGTATGCACAGGCCTGTCACATCATTATCACAGCAAGTCATGACTGGTACTCTTAGTGGTCTCAGTCTGGTGGCCCCTGGCTGGGCCCCCTGCCTTGGGCCAGCACTTAGGCTCCTGGCCTCAGCCCGGCCTTGGGCTCCGTGAGCCCCTGGGCCCCTGGGCCACCGGGCCCCCGGGCCTGGGCCCACTTGGGCTCTGGGCCCCTGGTTCTGGGCTAAGGCCCGTGGCCTTGGGTCCGGCCTTAGGCCCCGCCTTTGGCCCGGCTGTACTTTGTACATGGTCTATGTGAAATCAAGCTTGTCTGTAACTGTATAATTACAAATAATTACAAATAATCACAAATGATCAACAGGTCCATGCTATGAATATATGAATATATAACTATATGATTATATGAATATATGAATATATGTGAATATATTATTATATATGATTATATAAATGTGATCAGGCATTCTGTTACGGTGTCAGATCTGCAGTCATTCATATATAGCAAATTTTATGCATGTATAAATGGCATACATTCATGTGTACAGTATGCTACACTACCGCTATGAAGTATTAAAATGCTCTACCGGGAAAACCGTTCCTTACTGGTAAAATATTGTCTTACCGATCTGCTTTCATTCAGGCATTACCGTTTGAAAACCGTTGCAAAGCTGACATGACTACTGGGAAAATTCTCACGTAAAGAGAGGGCTTACCGTTGGCACAACTTTTACCGTACCGTACCGTTGTTACCGTACCTTTACCGATAGCGCGCGAGTACCGCAGAGCGCGCGCGCCCGCAAATCTGTACTTCTACCAAAGATAGTAGATGACAAGATATGAAGGCGCGCGATAAAAGTGGACACATTATGGCTACCCTACATGACGATACAAAAGAGAGCTAAGTACAAACTCAGTACACCTAGGAACATCATTCATTTCCAAAGGTAGTACATGTAGTATCTTTATTATCATAAAAAGATTTAAAAATTATAGTCATAGCTTTTTTTCGATTAAGGGGATTATTTTGAAGAACGAGATTTTAGAGTAATAAGGATTATTTCGTGGAGGTAAAAATTTGGCAACATCATGATCTCACAATCAAAATGCTTGATAAACAACAACAACATCTTCAAAGACAGTGCGACTCAGGCAAAAGACACACATCACCAGAGACGCACTGTCCCTGAAGCTGCTGCTGCTGTTTATCAAGCGTCAAGGCAGCGCGTCTCAGGTGATGTGCGTAAAGTGAATGAAAAGATATTACTTTATATCTCTCTTCCTTGTGACCAATTCTGTTATACAAACTTTGTATTGAGTGCTTGCTGCGCTGTACACACAGATTACTCACATGCCAGTCAACAAAGTCACAACATGATCAAGTGATAGCATATTTTTGTCATGTCCTCGCATCGGCAGAATATTCTTGAAAATGTTCCCCGATGGAAAAACATTTGCATAAAAATGTATGTGACCATGTACCACAAACCCAACACAACGTCGCAAGCCCCAATTTTACATGAGGACTCAAAATGGGTAAGATAGGTCAACCTTGTCAATCTTTAGTTTTTCATTTTTTCTGAAAGAGCAATTTTTCTTCTACATAATGAAAAACTTATATATGGATCATAAAATGAACAGGAAACTGCATTTTTAGCAGTTTTTCTAAAACACTATTTTCATCATACTGATATCAGTGATGATATGTAACAAATACTACGAAGTGGAGCGGTTCTTGCACTTGCAGTGGTGATGATGAGGTGTGCTTGCTCCTGGAAGACCACATAAAAATGTGGTTGCATGCTGATTGTCAATGACTTATGATTAAAAGCATTTTTAAAAGTTTTTTTTTTTCTTTGCTCCTCTATTCTCTGTAAATCCCATCTTCAATTATTACCTCCGCTCTCTCTATCCTATTTTAAGCTGATATAGGCTTATAGTGTTGGGTTCCCTTATGTCTGTAATACATGTATATTCTGTTGTGCTTTCTTCAAATATAAATTGTACTTTTTCCATTTCCTGTTTACTTTCTCATACACATGTATGCTAAATAACATGTACATGTATGATGTCATAATGTTGTTTTAGCTCATCTGAGCCTAAGACCCAAATGACTGATTTTGATCTTACTTGGCTAGAAATCATCTTTTTAGAGAGGACATCCCATCCCCTTCCCCAATTTATTGTTTCATATTGCTGTGGCACCCCAAGCAATTGCTTCTTGACATGCCATGAGATTTCATTAAATATGCATGCTCATTTAATAGAACAGTACATAGTTGATAGTTTCTATTTTGTTTTTGGTTTCTGTGTGTTTCATGACATTTCAACATCTTTAAAACATTTTCCCCTTCTTCTGTGGTATTATTGTAATGTGCAGTATAGAGTACATTTTGGATTACAGAACAATCTGGGAAGGGAAAGAAGCAACGCCTGTGGTGATCGACATCACACATGATCCACATAACACCAGCACAATACAGGACGCAAGAACTACCTCCACTTTTTCGGCTGGCGCATGATGTTTGTTGAGAATGGGCTGACTGACCGCCTTATGGAACCTCATTAACCGCAGTCATGCGTGACCTGTCCTCCTGCATTCAGAGCAGGAGAGGTAAGAGTGTGGACCGTGTGCCTTGAACAGGTAATAAACGCAGGTTGTGATGTGAATACCAGAAATGTGCCTCTAGTATTCAAGCTTTCGTCCTAAACCCTAAATTATGAAATATTTCAGTTAAACTTGCCAACTCCCCCCCCCCCAAAAAAAAAAAAAAAAATAACTAATGACAGGGATATGAATATTTTTTGAAGATCTTGTGGTAGCTCATATTTCAGAAATTGTCAAACGTTGCCTACTGAGCCGTCACATGATGTTCAAATGCATGAAATATACTCTAAAAGCATGTACAGAAGTTTTATTTATTATTATTATTATTATTTATTTGGCATACAATTGCGATATACAGTACAATGTCATGTAACATGTTTGATAGCTACGTGGCTACCATCTAGAGATGGATCTATGAAAAAATATCCCCATATAACAAACCACTTTCTTAAAGGCATTATTTACCCTTTGCAGATGAAGCAAAAGCTGAGCTTTAGTACTTAAAAATAGTTCTAAAATGTGAGTTAGGGATAGAAACAACCAATGTAAAAATTTAAATCAGTCTATTAAATTAATGTTAAGTTTTGTTAAATATAAAATGTGAACAATGTTTCTAGATTAAACCATCTACAATTCAATTATGGTTTATTGAGGAAAAATAGTGATATCTCCTTATATTTCAGGTTTTCTTGCAAAATGTTTACATGGTAGGATGTCTTGTGATACGACTGACCTACACATATGCATCAAATGGGATATATCCAACATTTTTGAAATCACTGCTCCCAATAGTCAACAGTACCTTTAATGGTCTCTTCTAACATAGCTTTTCGTGAAAAATATTCAGAATGGTTTAATGCCCACAGATTTTCACTTTTTGTATTTGACATAGAGCATTCATTTTCAATCTTTGATTTTTTTTTTTTTTCACAGGGTTCACTTGACATCAGAGACTGGTGGTAGCATGTAGGACATTTCAAACTGATTTTTCAAACTTGAAACATTGCTAACCAGTGCCTTTAATGAAAAATTACCCCTCGACAGCAGGTTTCATACCATGCCCTTTGCACACAAGACTGGATATGGCAGGCAGGCAGAGAACGTGTGCATGCGGCAGGACTCATATTCATGACAGCTTTTACTATAATCTAACAAGAATTAGGTCAAGTTCCACTGGGTGTTCAGGGTAATGGGGCGTGAGTGAATCAGGTACCCCTTAGTCCACAAAAGATTTATCATATGGACACAGATTCAGACCCCCCCCCCCCCACTCCCCTCCACCAAAAAAGGGGTGAAAACTAGTTTAACAGAATGTAGATGAAGGGTGGGAATTCAAGGTTCTTCAAGTTTAATAGTAGCCTAACTTGTTGTTAGCTAGGCTTCCAAGGATTTGGTTGAGGTTCTCCTCTTCCAACTGGAGTGAAAATGGATCTCAGTATCCCCCCCCCACCCCCCCCCCCAGAAAGACACAGTCATTATACATATAAGGTTCCATTTTTTCATGCCAAATAAAAGAAGAAACCTCCTATTATGTGTAGTTAAAATTTGAAAGCAAAGGACAAATATTTTGAAGACACCATTATCAATTTGAGATTTGAAGAGCTAAAATATGACATTTTTGAAAATTGCTTAAATCCATTCAGTACCAAGCTCAGAGTGATAACATCCAGCATGTGCTATACAGCAATATGGACATTTTTTTTTTCACTGACTACTAACTCAATTTTTACAAGACACCAATATTTTGAAATGAATACGGAGAAAGCTCTTCTCAGAATCATTTATTGGATAGATCAAAATTATAATGCATCAATCGACAATGAGCATTGATGGTTTGTATTGGATGAAGAGTTTCCTTGATCCTACATGCAGACAGTAGATGTTAGAACTCAATTATTGGTATATTTTCACAAATGACTATCATATTTTATATCAAAGTAAAATGTATTTGCATGTATAACATTTGCCTGCTGTTTGCTTTGGGTACACAATACACACATAATTACATTAAACATACTTGTACATTTCATATTTCACACTGTATATCTGCACACATATTGCTTTTCATCTCATCGTACATGTATGTCCAAATTGCTAGTTATGACACTCTAATTCTCAGACACTGAGACTCAAATTCAAGGTGAAAAAGACATATTGAGGGATCAATTTCACCCTTCAAACTATCAGACAGATGGCGGGATTTAAAGAACTTGGCCTCACCCCCAGCATTTCTCTTGAGGGCTTTATTGTCACATACCCAAACTCCCTCCCATCTGATCGATCTTTGGGTTGGGGGTGTTACAGTAGTGCCTTGTCCAACACCTTCGGTCACCTGGATGCTTGACCACAACCACAGAAGCAGCTGACCAACAATCACAGGAGTTTCAAAGCATGGTAGAATAAATTACAAGACTGGCTTGCTTTCTAATTGTATATTTGTAAACTATTTCTCATGAGGTTTATGCCTGCCCCTGCAACAGCAGTAATATTTCTTTAACTGTGAATATTACCCAAACACTTGTCTGACATGCCATAAATTCTGATTCATGATGTACATGCATGCAAACTGAATACCAAGTACTGAAATATGCTTTAATGGTGGGAATAAGTGAACATGAGAGCCTATATACAATATCTGAAGCAATGGGGAAGGGGGTAAAATCAATGAGTTTGAATACATTCTCACATAATCCGGAAGCTGTTTCACATATAGACTAAGTTCAACTAGTATGGGTGGCCATTTGTGTCCCTTTATTTGCTCTGTGCGTGGCCAATGGCACCATTTGCATTTCAGGGGGATTTTCCAATTTAATACGGGCATTGATGGCCATCCACAGATTATGTGTGATTTAAATGGAACTTAATTTCAAGAGCATCTTATGAAACACCCCCTCAGCTCCACCTCCACTGTTCGTTTGACAGTGTACTGAACAGACACCTGCATCTCAGTGCTAAAAGGGAGTGGTCTAATTTGACCATTGCAGTAGCAGAATTTTAGGCATAATGTGCATGATGCCTGCAGGGCATCTGAAGTTGTGGCTGAATGTGAACTCACCTACTGTACATTGTATTCTAAATATTAAAGAAAGCTCTTTTTTTTCAAAAGCAACATGAGTACAGGAATAGGCTTTGTAGCACATGTTTTATTGATAAGAAAACTATGTGATAAACTTCATCTGAAAAAAAAAACAGGAAAATGTTATAAGCCCCTACAAACAAAAAACTAAAGCACACACACACAGGTGATAGCAGCATACAAAAGCAAGTGTCCTCTTTTGAGGTCAAAGGTTGAACTCCCGATTCAGTCCGATTAACTCTATACTGTATGCAGTTTGATCCCTCAAAGTAAATCCCAATCCCAAATTAGCTCATCAAAACTATGACACAAGCAAAGGATGCACACACTGTCAGCAAAAAAAGGTCCCATATTTTTCCTTGCAGCTCTCCAATTCCCCAATCTTTCCAAGAGGCTTAAAATTGCAAAAGATGGACACAACTTGCACTGTTTGGCCTACAACTCAAGATACACTGGTGCTGCTTTGAAGTGCGACGTCCCGCTGTCAAGTTGACTCGAGAAAATGTGCTGTTACAGGAGAAATGTCAGGGCACGCTGTGCTGACCTAAATCCCGACAGCCTGGCCTGTGCACACCCTCGTCGAGCAACACACGAGTTTTGTGTGACAGACGATCCAATCAGTGAGTCCCACTTGGTCCTGCCGAGATGTGGACTTGTTTGTCTCTCCTGCCGTTAGAGAACAGCTCTGCCTCGAAGCAATGTTTTCATTCTCTTGAAGTCTGCAGCAATGACACCCTGAAATTACATCGCTATCGGATGTCACGGTCACTTCAAGGGTGATTTGGTCACCGATTCGGAAATTGGAGTTCTCTCCTCAATACTTGAATGTACACATCGAAGAACAGGATATATGCTCCTTTAAATTAGAAGTACTGTGCCTGTACCTTCAAGTTTCATAGTATCCATTCTCAGTAACAGCATACTTGTACATCACTTTTAACCCTTACTCTGTGCTCTGATGGACAGTAAACACAATCACTGGTTTGTTTTTTTCAGATATTGGCACAATGTCACAGAACTAACTTTCAATGCACAGCAGTTACATAATCCTCCCAATTTGCTATGGCCTTTTAAAGGCTTAATTTACCATTTGCAGATGAAACAACCAATGTAAAAATTTGAATAAGTAAAATCGATATTAAGTATTGTTAAATACACAAAATGTGAACAATAGTTATAATAAGAATGTTTCTAGACTAAACCATCTACAGTTATGGTTTATTGAGAAAAACAGTGATATCTCCTTATATTTTAGACTTTATTGCAAAAATTTTATATAGTAGGGTGTTTTGTGATACAACTGACCTACACTATGCATCAAATGTGATATCTTGAACATTTTTCGAATCACTGCTCCCAAAGGTAAACAGGGCCTTTAAGTGGGACTGTTACATTGTTATAGCTATTAAAGCCAAGGCTTGTCTAATTTTGGAAGAGTTTTACAGAGGATCAACAGAAAAACCAACAGAAAAGATAGAAAATATAGCAATTCACAACTATGAAAACATAGAAACAAGTAATCAAGAATCATAACTAAATGAAGGGGAGAAAAATAAACTCACATTTTCAGTATATGACTTGACGTAACTTGATGCCATTTTACACTGTAGTTTTCTGCTGTGGGTGCCCCAGGTTCTGGGGTAGGCAGCAGATGGCTAGAATGTCTAACACCCACCCTCTGTGTGGCCCTGTCCAGCAGGTCAATGAAGTAGAAAATTTGCTATTCCCTCTGTCATCGTTATTAAAACAGAACTGCTTTTGAATTTTCATTATGAAAGTCTTTATCACAGATTTGCTGTCGATGGGGACAGCTTTGAAATTCATCGCCATGTTCAAATTTTCCTAGAGTTCATCCACCGTGACTACAGCATGGTTATATTCCTGTGAGAAGTGAGACATAACATCTAACGCATCTTGATGATGAAACTTGTGTAAAAAGGGCCGACATTCAAATGCCTGTCATGCACTTGTTGTATCATGCACATTTCACAGCCGGCCTCCCACATTATAATCACCCCAATATCTAGCAAACAGTGTGATATATTTCTCTTCAGCACTCCAGCTATAAAAAGAGGATCCATTCAGTTTGGTGCTTGGAAGAAAAACCCCAAGGAATTATTGGCTATCTAGTTGCCTTTTGTATAATTTGCAAAGTTGATATGTGCCAAATCTATGTGAATGATGAACATTTGTTGAAAATTTGTAGAGATTTTTGTGAGTCTGTTTGTAGATGGTCCCCTCCCCACTCCCTCCCCCTCCACAAAAGATCCAGGAGTTGTGGCTTCATCCCTCGCATGCTCACTCGCTACCTGTGTGCACATGCGCTCGGTACCCTCGGCCCCTTGAATATCAAGTAGAGCATATTAAATGTCAGCAACCCTGAACACCTTCTCATGGTCACATATTGATTACAATCTTTGGCAACATTGTCAGCGACGGTTTCCGTTACCTCCTCCTCAGTATTCCTAGCCACTTCCTCACTCCCCTTTGATATCACAATATGCATATTTCTGTCTCGGAGGGCCCCCTAAAGACAGAACTCATTTGGGCGCATATGTACGAGTCGCAGTCACCCAGGACTGGCGACAATAATGCCCTGTGAAATATCAATGTCAATTTTGAATACAGCTTGCTCAATTCTCATACTGGGGATTGGTGATTTGTCAAAAATGTGAATTATGGCTGAATATGAAGTCAAAGAAATATCGGCATGATGAAGGCTGCAAATGCCATCATTCCTCTCCCATCTCCCCCGCCCAAAGAAAAAAAAAAATATATAATAGAGATGGCTTTGCTCTTCCTATCTATGAATTTTGCAGATTTGCAGACATTTTCTCTCATTACCCAGAGTGTAACCACAGCACAAGATGCACGATACATTCAGCTCCCGGCTTTGCATTTTGCTGAATAGATGGCCCAGAAGGTTATCTCTTCAAGGGCCAAGGGGCGGCGGCTATGTGGGCCAGTTATTAGACGGCACAAATTTCCTCTTTGCTCCCCCTCCCCCTTCCCCCCCCCCCCCCCCCATAGCATGTGCAAATGGAGGAACCTTTACTAGGTCAAGGCTCAGAATTGGCACTCTCCTTGAGTGTTTAGTCATGGTGTTACCTTTTGTTTGTTTTGGTATTTCGGGGGGGGGGGGGGGGTGCAGAGAGGAAGCGGTTCGCTGGAACAGAGGGGTA
Source organism: Diadema setosum (assembly GCF_964275005.1). Taxonomy (NCBI): domain Eukaryota; kingdom Metazoa; phylum Echinodermata; class Echinoidea; order Diadematoida; family Diadematidae; genus Diadema; species Diadema setosum. Next base: position 32,382,874 of record NC_092701.1, read on the forward strand.
ATCATGCGCCCACTGGAAGAAGACAAGCCATGACCCTACCAGGGATGTCGGAAAATATCAGAAAAAGAAAAATTAAAACAAATCCAGGGAAAATGACCAGAAACCTGGTTCAGATCCTGATGGAGTCCCATTTTCCTTGTTCATTTTCATTCATGACAAAGAAAAAGAAATGACACATGAGCAGGAGCAAAATTCTCGTCCCATCTTTGTTTGGTTGGGGAATAGGGAGGGACATAAAAGGGGGGGGGGGGTAAGGAAGGGAGGAGAAAGGGAGGGGAAAGATGAGGAGGAGAAAACAGGGCAAGGGAAGGGAGAGGATAGTCCGTCCAAGGGTCAGGGAGGGGCGGGGAGAGAGGAAAGAAAGCAAGGGGAAGGGGAGGGTGTGGTTGAGGAAAGAAAAGGGAGAGGAAGGAGGGGCACAGGAGGGGAGGGGAGGAGGAAAAAACAAAAGGGGAGGGGTATGAGGAAGGGGGTGTGAAAATAGGTACATAATGGCATCGAGAAGGCAAGATCAGAACATTCTGGACAAGAAACGTGAGAAGAGTAGAGAGCATCAACACTTCTCCATCGATGAAAAGCAAACACAAATACTATCATCCACCTTAAATCATATACTAGATGTAGGCTTAGTGCTTAGTGTGAGCATGTGGGTGTGTCTGTGTCTGCCGTTGTGTATGTGCATGTCTGTGTTTGTCCATCAGTCTGTAGGACAGAGAGAAGATTATGCAAAGGGGAATGATTGAGGAGAGGTGACTATGAAAGACTATAAAAGAAAGGGTGTATTTCAAGATAAGACTTTTCACTTTTATAGTGTCACTTAGTTTAAAAGAGAAATGACATTTCAAGTAAATAGCATACATTGTACATTATTATGGTAGCACCACTTCATGACAAAGTACAGGGAAGGAAGTTTGTTCATTCAATCAAAATGCACTGGGTTGAAAAAGCCATTTCCACTGCTCTGCACACACACACACCCAGCGAATTCAATGTTTATATACACCTAGACAGATTTACACTTTGCTACTCCGAAGTCCCTTGTTCAGATATGATGTCAGTGGTAGGTGTGAACAGATATCATGCACCTAATGGTAAAGTGCAAAGGGAGATTACATTTTTTTTCTTTAGTTGTTGCTCTACTTCATTTTGTTTTGTTTGTGTTAGTGTGTTGCTTTAAAAAAAAAAAAAAGGAATCATTATATAATATGTTTTATGCAACTTGTGAACTTATTGTATAGCCTTATAATGCTTGGCAAATTTTTCACCCAAGATCCCCCGGAAACTTGCAGGTGAGGCTGTAACATGAAAAGCATCGTGGGGGTAAACTGCCGGGTAAAATGTGGTGTAACTTTTCAGAAATCTTGCCCTTGAACTATCCCTGGTAAACTTGTGGGTGTCCCCACGAACTCCCGGGTGACACTGTAGCATGAAAGGCATTGTGGATAAACTCCCGGGTGAAAGACAAAGGTCAGCATACCAACACTGTCCTGCTGGCCATTTTGCGTATGTGCCCATTTTGTGTACTTGCATTGCAGAAGAGTGGACAAGAGAAATTCAACCGGAAGCTCATTTGCTTGCATGAAAGAAATTTCTCGCAGGTGTGCCCTGTTTGATTCCCTGTTGAATCTTGCAGGTGATCCCCATAGAGACTAGTATGAAAGGGGTACAGTCTAAGACCAGAAATGTTTCAGTGTATTTCAATCTCGCAAACTTATCGAGGGCCAAGATTTGCGAAGTTAAGATGCACGCAGAAAGTTCTTGTCTACACTATAATGCATTGGATGCCAGTGGCAATTTGCAAAAATTTCACGCCACTAAACAGGCTGCCAGCTCCAATTTGCAAACATTTCACGCCACGCATATTTTTTGCTTTACAGTATACATGTAAGTTCTGCAGGAGGAAGAGATAGTCAGTAAATGAGAGAATCAAACTTGGTGACCGGTCTACTGGACACAAACCCAGGAAGGGCTGACCCACTGGGCTGCTACCCGGCTGAAAAAAACAAACAAATAACAAAAAGACTCACCACGTACTCCAGCATCTCATGGTGTCGACAGCTCTGGGGCTGGTGGTCTGTTGCCAGGAAGAACCAGCCGGAGAGGAGGACCACCGCAAACCAGAGCACCACTAGGTGTCGGACGGGGATGTGGCAACGCCCCTGGTGGTTGGTGGTTGGTTGGTGGAGGGGTGACAAGAAAGACAGGTAATGAAAATATATCGTGAAGTGTGAATTACAAGAACAGGTAAAAAAAAAAAATACTATTATGAAATGTATAAGCAAAAAATACCGTAAAAGTTAATATTTTTGTGCGAGTAATTTTTCGCACTCAACTACTGGAACATATGGCAAGCAAAAATATTTGCCTGCTTTTATTTTTGCACTAGTTTCTGATTGTGTGAAATGCGTGAAAATTTCCACTTCTGCAGTAGTTCTAGGATGCTTGATGTGTCTATGTTAGTAAAATGAAATGAAAATTGACATTAGCTTCATTGTCAATCTCTCTATTATCAATGTATGTCTTTTTTTTTTCTGTATTTAATACTTAAAGCAAAGCTTCGTTTACTACATTACCTCCCCATCTCTGTTTTATTTGTACTTTCCAGTGTCAGGTTTACCAGTACCTATAACTTACTTCTTATTCTCATCTTACTTTACATAATCGAAAATTCAACAAAGAAACCAGAGTTCAAAATAAGGAGAGATATAACATAGACTACATCGGGCACTGAAAGCTTGAATTGCTACAACCATGTCTCTTTCAGCAAAATGATGAGAGCCGCTGTAATGTGCTAGCTACACAGTACAGAGAAAAATCGTGAAATTCAGAATTTCATTTTTGATGCCAGGCATTCCAATATAAGATAATAGTATGCTTACTCAGCACCTGTCGGAACATGAGCACAATACACATGATTTTAAAAGTTTCCACGCCATCTTGCCACAGTAATGTTGCAAAGTGAGATGCACTATCATGGAAAAATTGTTTTCTTGAGCGGAAGTTTAGAAAGTAAACTGGGATGAACATGTGTGATGCACATTTCCTCTCTCCATGAAAAACTTTTGTACAGTTTTTCTGTAAAAATTGTCTGCAGTCAAATTACCTCCAAAGCCCACTTCCTTTACAATGTTTTGTACTTAGGCACATAACATTGAAACCAGGAGAGCAGAAAAAAAATAACCCCAAACTGAATTTCCTCTTTTATTCCTGCTTAATCGATATCAGTTTCTAAATTGACATGATAGCTTTTTAGTGATCAATTTTTACTCTTTGCCACTAGCTCTATTTCTCTCGAAATTTCTAACACAAAACTACAAAATGACAATATAAAATGCAAAGTCAGATGGCCATGCAATGGGTTATTAAACATCATTTTTAAAGACACAGTGCTGTATCAACAACAGAGGGGAATTAAAGGCTTTGTGTTATTGTATGCACTTACAAAATGGTCTTTCCTTAAAACCATCTGATAAGAGGTTACTATAAAAAGCTTTGTAATTTGATAAAATCTATAATATCCTTTATGAAATGCACTTTCACTTTTCTAACAGAACAAAAAATATATTAATGATGCCAAGAGAAACAAGCACTCTATGCTTATAAACAGATCGAGGAAACTAATGATGAGAACAAAAGAGCAATATTTATATTCAAGTTCCCCCTTTCCCCTGGGTAGGTTTTCAGAGACTTCATCACTTAGCACAAAACTCTTGCCACGCTACACTTGTTTGGACTGGACCATATTTCTACTGAGGTATTATGTTTTTTGTCACATTGTAATCAAACACACTGATGCATTATCTTGATGTCTGAAAACAGACTTGAGACTATTTGCTTCCTTGCCTGGAAGGCAAACGAGACGGATGTTGCTGCTAAAAAGAAAGGAAAAAAAACAGAGAGAGAGGGAGGGGGACGCAGACACATCATCCGTTACCCCAGCTAACCACCGGCTGCGGCATACTCACCACGTGTAACCCCCTCATGCTGACTCGAAGTGGCATCTTAATTCCGTCGGCTTCGTTTCCCGGGCAGGGCGGCACGAATTCACACCAGCAAGCATTGATTGAGCACCCATGCTACGCACCCCCACCCTCCACAAAGGAGCGAGTAGAGTCGCACACGCAGGCGGGTTGTTACTGACGTTGGTGGCGGCGTTACAACCACTTCATTCGCCTACCTCTGGCTCACCTGCACACACAAAATGCAAAAAAGACAAATAATATACAAAGTATTACACGATACAACAAATCAAACAACCGATATAAACCTGTTGAAGACTAGTTCCGAGTATTCTTGGGCTGGGATAAATGGGAAATATGTGTTACAGGAAAATCAGTCCGTCTTCAACGGGTTAACAATAAAGTTCAACGTTAGATTAAATTTGGATGTCCGCTGCATAAACCGAGATGGATGATTCTCTCCAAACAATAACGATACACTGGACTGGACACCAGTCACACGATCTGTATATCAATTACGAGTAATGAGCAGTCGTGCGAGACTGCGACAATATTTGGAGAGCTGCGTCGTCTCCCGTAATAGCCGGCCATCTCAGGTTGCCACTCCAGCGACTTGAACATCAGTAAACTGATACGTGTCATAAGCTCCCGCACCAGCACATGAATACTGTCTATGCCTAGCACTTCTCCATATTCTTCTGTGCTACTGTCATTGGTCAGAGCATCCCCAGAGTGAGTCTTCTTTTGCCACGCTTCACAGATGTTTCAAAATTAATCCCAGATAAATAATGATCATGTCATCCATTCTAATTATGAACTGAGCCACAATACATCTAGAGGGACTATCTGACCCATTGTAATGCCTGTGCAGGTTTTTACACTTACATAAACTTGAAAGATATTGAAGACAACTTGCTCACATACAATGCCAATTGTATGATAAGACTACAGGCCTGTGTCAGTGTGAGGATTAAGTCGATACTGGTCATGGTTTGAAGTGGGCCTCTTCTGGCTTGCGTCCACCAACATCAAGTGAACAAGTCTTTAGATCATGCACAAGCATTTGAATAACCATTTCGGTTTCCATTAATCGCCCCACTTAAATGCTCAAACTTGCACTTATGCAAAACACTTTCATTTTGGCAATTATCACACGACACATTCTGACATATGAAACAAATCTGCATCCAGACGGCTAAAAGATCAGGAATGTGATGATCCCAAAAGATCTACGAGAACATCCCACCGGGCAACAATGGCGGGGCTCTGACCGATCGAGATGGCTGACCTGAAACCATGCGGCACACTCGCACCGACCCGGGGAGACATATTGGAATTCTGGAAACACCGCTGAAGTGGCTGAATAAGTGATGGGCGCTGGAATAATGCACACTGCCTCATACCAATAAAAGAGTGATGATGCTTTTAATATGCCCACCGGTGGCCGGCACCATTAATTATACACACTTGGCCTCATTTTCCCCTTATATCTTCCTCCTTTAAGTTTTTATTTGTTTCCGTCTGTCTTTCTTTCTTTCTTTATACTCTTTACCTCTTCCTTTCTTCCTCTGTCGCACCATTTCCTTGAGGCGAGGTAATGATGAGGCCAACGATACTCCCCACCTCCGGCGAGGGGGATGACAGGGATAATGAATATGACCACCAAGGAGGATGGGTGCGGGGGAATTGTCTGCATTGCATACCAAAATCATGAGCTTTCAACAGTACGACTGAGAGCTATACGTATGACCTATGTCTTTTTGAGTGTTGTTTTGGTTTTGTTTTGTTTTGTTTTGTTTTGGTTAATGGGACTAATGCATCTCTTTTCCTTTTAAAAGCCAGTTCAGGGTTCCACTTTGCACATGAGCAGAAAAAGGTCATTTGTACCAACAGGGCATGTTAGTTTTTAAATGCACCAAAATATTCAGCATTTGTGATGTTTTCCAATAATCTTTTAAATAAATGGTTCTTACCAGCACATCCACCTGACAGCAAAAGTGGCATTTAGCAATATCAATATTAGGAAAAAGAATGCTAAAACAGTCAATGCAAATCAATAAAACGGATGCTCTCCCATCTGTTCAAAATGACTGATCATTCTCGTAACCTGGTCTACACGTATGCAAGTTCATCTTTCGTTTGAACATGACTGATGAATTCTATACATTGTTACTTCACACAAACCTACATTTGTATGTTTCTTTTAAAATAAGTGGAATGCCCAGAACCAACTAAAGAAAAAGAAAGATCATTTGTGTCCATATGCACATGTGCTTAAGTTCAAACTGGCTTTACTATTCAGATACTAAATTTTATTGAATCATTGTACACTAAGCTCTTCAAAAACCAATATTGACTCCGGACAGCGCACAAGTGAGATCCAATGATTTTCAATGGAAGATGTGGTTGGGCTATCCACCCTTTCAGCTGGTCTTTTCATTTGGACAGTTTTCTTCTCACATCAATTTCTCCCAGCCATTGTACTAATTTGCATTGATGATTCTGTCTCCGTTCAAACCTACCTCCTCCATGCTCTATCCCATACACATACACACACAAAATACATAGAATCCCCAAAGTATTTCTTTGGCATCATGCTTCCCTGTGTCTCTGAGTTGACTTTAAGAATACAGTGTTGTCTTTTGATTCTAGATTTTATTTTTAGACACTGTTTATCCCTCTGAGTTCCCTCACAGTCAACTCATACCCCTTTCATAAACTCAATAATGCGGATAATATCCGCAACATTTGGTCGTAAAATCGGAGCGGGGAAAGAATAATGCGCATTATTTCGACCCTTCTATTATCCGCATAATAGCAGCATCGGGACCAGATTTTGAGTTTATGAACGCAAACCCAAATAATGCGGATAATTGCTGGGGTGCGGTCAAACGTCACCTGTCTTTCCCGCAGAAGGGGGATGTGCAGTCACCATGACGATTATCTGCCTTTTTCAGGACGGGCGCTCGTAAAAATAATGCGGATTACTTTCAGAGTTTGTGAACGCATTTTTTATTGAATTGTCCGCATTATTCTTATGCGGATAATAGGAGGATGAGTTTATGAAAGGGGTGTCAGTGTGATAATGTGCCACGCTGCACCCCTTCTTCATCACCAGAACTTCCGATATCAATTTCACATCTGAAAAGAGATAGCTATAATGGGGGATCAAATATGTGGCTAAGTGCCAATTTGTGAAAGCTCAAAAGGGGGAATATGACACAAATGGCCCACTTCATAGAAATATCTTGCAATCCATTAAAACCTCGTTCTCCAGCAATGAAACAATTGCCTCAGACGTCAAAAGACTCAAAACAGACACAGCATAAAGTAGAAAGCATGGGTCTGGAGGAAGTGAAGTCTGAGGTAAATGTCATACTAGATGCTCCAGCTCCTTTGGAGGTTGTACCATGTTTACCCAACAAAGGGGAGCTCTTAACAGTCACAGGGTAACACAAAACACACTTCCAGTGACCTGTGCATTTAACCCCACAACTGCTAAAGGGTATTCAAAGCATTTCTGGTTTTGGGGTCACTCAAACTTTTGGTAATTACTCAGAAATACTGTTTAAAAAAGCCATTTCAAAAGCAGTTTTCATCAAATAAACTTTGAATTCCTCTAAAATATTGTATGCTCTTTTATATTTCATAAGTAGTTTCTGGTAACTCATAAAAACTTGAAAACCTGTAGCCCAATCTCAACCAAAACTATACCATCCCTTCAAAGTTGCATTTTTTAAAGTCTTTTAAAGGGGGCTACATCACATCTTTTGCCAGTTTGTCCTGAAGAAAAATTGGTCATGAGAGATGGTATGAGTAGAGTAAACCAGATACATCAGGTCAGTGTTAACACTGACTGGAGGAAGCCTTCAGGATCTGTGTCTGTCCGAAACCAGTTGCTTGCAACTTTTCAAATTAATGAATTCTTGCATTGAGTTTTTCTTTTAAGCCCCCGTTCCACTATGCCGTTCTCGCTACGATTTGACAATTTTCTCAGGTCGGGAAGGATCGGGTAAAACCTGAGCCGATCTGGACACAGTACGATGTTAGAACGCTCTAAGTACGCTGCAGTTACGACTACCAAGTGCTTGCTACGCTCTTACTACGTTGATCGGGAATTAGACATTGCGATCTCTGCCGCTGCCGGTGCGCTTTAGAACGATGTAACTACGCTGTTATTGCGATGTTGCCGATGTTATCCGATCAATGCACGCTGTATCTACGCTCTGAACGATCTATACGATCTTGTCACGCTGTTACCCCGTTCAGAGAGCTGAAAAGTGCCCGATGTGCCCCGATGTACCCCGATTCGACTGTGGGTCAGCAGTCAGTCAACTTATTAGCATGCAGAACCGAAGAAATATACTGTTGGACCTCGAAGATTCATTCTTCTTTTTTACTTTTGATTTTCAAAGTTGTTGTTGCTTCGTTATTCTCACTACTCTTTCTTCATCAGCGAGCCCGTGCTTCTGTGCCTCCAGTGCTTCTGTGCCTCCAGTGCTTCTGTGCCTCCAGTGCTTCTGTGCCTCCAGTGCTTCTGTGCCTCCAGTGCCCTGGTTATGACCCACCATTTCCCTCTCCTCTCCCCTCCTCCCCCCCCCCCCCCCTTGTCCACCTCGGACTTACTACCTTCTTCACCTACTATATCTTTCTATCCTCTCATCAATTTTTTCCTTACAAGAGAGCCACCATGTGTTTGTTAATGTGCGTCCGTATGTGTGCATGTATGTGTGTATTACTCTGTCTGTCTTTTTTTTTGCTACCGCTTAGGGAAATTTGTTGTTGTTGATTTTTGCAATTATATGTTTATCTCTATGAGGGGACTGCATTCTGATACTACAAGCTCTGCTTTTTAGCAGTCCCCTCCATTTCCAGCAATATTTTGTATGTATTTACCACAGTGACGTAACTGTTATTTGTATCTCTGTTGATAATTTGCCTGTATCTCTTTTACAATGTTATTCTGTTCATCGCATTGTGGTACTGATTTCATGACGTCTGTGTATATGAGCGTTTCTTTGTATATTTTATTATTTGTTTGTAATTGGAAGTGAAATAAATCAACTTGAACTTGAACAGCCTCCTCAACTCACGGTTCTTTTGCAGCAATGCATTGTATAAACAAAGACGTGCTGATTTTTCAAAGGATTTTTCTTGATGTCCTTGCTTTTATAGTCCGTCTTCCTCCAGTTGTAGATGATTTCATATTCTTCAAAATTCTGCTACGTCCTCTTCCTCCTCTTTCAGCATCACGTGCAGTCTCTCTTTCTTCGCCTTTTGGGTAGCTGCTTCGTTGCTTTCTTCTCTTCTTTTTCTTCATCTCTTCTTCTTCTTCGAAAATTACAGCTAAAATTACTTCCCGTTCTTGTGCCGATGTTACTACGCTCAGAAAGACCTTGTTACGCTCATACCGCTGCGTTTACGCCGTCATTACGCTCTCCCCGCTGCGTTTACGCTGTCACTACGCTCTCCCCGCTTGGCGTACGATTAAAAATATGTCAGTTTTGATCGGGGAGATCGGGAAGAAATTTTGAACCGGTTCAAAATTTCTTCCCGATCTGAAAAACTGCCCGCTCCAACCCCGACCTCCACACGCTGCTGCTATGATGCTTCCGATCCCCACACGCTTTTGCCGCTCTCTCCCGATCTGCTAGATCGGGACAGATCGGGGTCCAAATCGTGATAGTGGAACGGGGGCTTTATTGAGACTTATGACAAACTGTCCTTCATCGAAATGAAATAAGCACCTATTATTCAATGTTTTAGTTGTAGCCATCATAAAAAAAGGGCCATGGGCATGCATACTCAGGTTAGACTTGAACCAGTCTAGTGGATACAGCCCCTGTCTAGTAATCAGGAGATTGTTGGTTCAAATCCAACCCAGGTTTATAGTTTACGTTGATGAAATGCTTGCAACTTTGTTGTATCAACCCTCTAATGAGTGTCTATCCACATCTAGTGGTAGAAAACTGAAAATAATGAAGTGACTTGGGTAATAATTAATAAATAACAAGTGCGATTATGAATTTATAATTTCTGCCATGATGTGTGCAAACACGATGAATGCCTTCGTATGCAAGTGTATCAAAAGGTGTGATTACAATTGACAGGAGCACAATGCTTTTGAGAACCATACTTTTACAGACCATATATTGTATGGACTCTCATAGCAGTTTAAAGGACAAGTCCGCCTTCATATACATAAGGATTGAGAGAATGCAGCAATATTAGTAGAACACATCAGTGAAAGTTTGAGGAAAATTGGACAATCCGTTCAAAAGTTACCAATATTTTAAGTATCTGTGCAGTCACTGCTGGAAGAGAAGACTACTAGAGTGTATGATGTCACATGCGTACAACTATATAAGGAAAATAAAAAGAGAATTTCACAAAACTTTACTTTTTGAATAAAGTGCACATTTCTTCGACTTGCTACGGACGTATGTTAAGGGTAATATTATTCCCCCTGCCTTCTGAAAGAGAGAAGTCAAGTGTTCTTTTGTTATGCGTGAAAAATGGAAATATGTTGAATTTTCTTTATTCTTTCTTAAATATCGTTGTACTCATGTGACATCACAAGCTATAGTAGTCTTTTCATCCAGCCGTGACTGAGCAGAAACTTCAAAAATTCATAACTTTTTAACGGATTGTCCGATTTTGCTCAAATTCTCACTGATGTGTTCTACTAATATTGCTGCATCACTCAACCCACATGTCTATGAAGGTGAACTTGTCCTTTAAGGGTCAGCATTGCTTGTCTGAATGTGTGGTGATTCTAAACTTGTGTAGAAGTTTACACATATCAGAAAAGGCGATGGCAAATACACATAATATATGAAATGCATAAATGTTTTATTCTAAAATAAAAAACACCTCCATAATTCATAAATTTGAAAGATACACTTATACCTTTATCTGTGCATGGTGTAGTTACCCATGACATGCTGTTTTCACTGTACACAGTGTTGACAGAATCCTCACATCGGCTTTCTGTTTTAGAGAATAAATTTTGTGCCATTTATTATGCAATTCTGTATTCTGCAGCTGCTTTGTAAGCTTTTTATCCTTCAGGCTGCAATGGTTTGTCTTCATTTGATTAAATCCCATTTCCCATATGAAATGGGATCAAATTCAATCCCATTTGATCTGCCTCCCCCCATATTCTAAATTTCCTCTTGTCCACCAACTTTGAACTAAAGCTTAATTTGACAATGGTGGAGTCTAATCCTCCTACGTAGGTCAGCCCCATAAACTCAATCCCCAGTCCCCAGTATAGACTCTGAAATTCTTGGCTGGATTGACTTCTCCTAAAATACGGACAAGAAGAGAATTATCTCTAAACCAAATTGCAAAATGCCATACGATAAAATATGGGGATTTTAATACTGGATGGGGAAAGCTAACTAGTATGAAGCCTTGTATAGGAAATTCTCCTTCAGTACACTACTACAGGTAGCTTTCCTGTATGTTTGTGTATGATGCAAGGCATGAGTGATAGTGATATGGCCATGGTACAATACCTGCCCTCTTTAGAAATCATCAAAAAATGAAAACAAGCATTGAAAGATGTGTCTGTGTGTACGATATCTTATATGTGATGATTCTATGCCTTTTGATTTCGGAGGATTAAATGCATTCCTTCCACAGCTCAACCATTAGGACTGTCTAATCTTAGGCCAAGTAAAAAAAGAAAGTAGTTTCTCGTCCGGGTTTTTTGAGCAAGGCGATGAGGGAGGTCCTTACTATTTGATATCTTACTATTTTTTCGAGGATTGTCAAAATGAAAGTAACATGTGTTTCTCGTCCGGTAATTCTGAGAAAGGTAACGAGAGAGGGCTTTACTATTTTCTATATCCAATTTATGAAATGAAATATCACTCTGGTATATGCGGTAGCTGTGTTATGAGAGACCAGGTCCCAAGTGTATGTGTTGCCAGCACTCTGTGCATTTTCAAACAAATAGATATAAATATGTACCATACTTGAAATGAAACTTCATGCATGCAGAAATACATTTGCTTTTCCTTTCCACTTCAGATGTCAAGGGAAAATGACCATCTTAATACTGGTATTTAGTATTGTAATGGCATTTCTGATACCAGTGTACTTGCAATTCTGATGTATTGTGCTATTAATTGAAACAGGTATAAAACACTCTATCAACAAATGTACGACTGAAATGAATTCCATGATATTCAAAACACTGCTTTATTTATCATTGGTGTTTGTGACTTTTTGTGTCCACACAGCTGCGCTGTAGGCCTATCTGCATCTCTTCACATAGCACATTCAACTGGAAACTGGCTGGTACATGGATGTCAAAATGATACTGTTATGGCATTATAGCATTAAACATTTAAAGATGTTTCTTCATGTTCTAAAAAGACATTTGATAATCACTCATCATTTGGATGATGAATGATTCAATCACACTAAGGTGATACGACTCTCGGCCGTGTCCGTGAATTTACATCGTAAAGAAAAGTATCCCGCAGAAATACGAGACAAACCAGAATCCGTGGAAAAGTTATTTATTTTGTAGCTACATCCATTTGATAATTCTACATTTACTGGAAAAGCGCATTCATATTCTCTTCAAAACAGAATACTAGTACATATACTCAGTATATCGCCGTCAGATGCAACGTTACAGAGCAGAGTGTTTGGGCCTCTACATTCGAATGTGTTCATGCGTGCGTGCAGACAGCTGACAGACCAGGGGGATGGGGACCCTGACAGCTACGGACACGTATACGCGGCCGGCACGGCCATGCCAGCCACTGCACTGGCACCGTACCTTCCGACACTGCACACGCATGCACATAGTCACAATGACATGAAAATGTATACATACAAACTCTATACAATCCTCACAGGCATTTGCACAGTACAATTCATCCGCTTAAAATATGAGAAACGGGGAAAAACACGAACAATGCGCGAAATATGCGTGGAATATCAGCGATTGTTCGAAAAAAATGTTGCCGCTAGATCGCGTTCAAAACGTACCGAGTGCGCTGTACATATACATCACATCACAGCCCAGGCCCGCCGCGCGCCCATCCAACTACAGTTCGACTGCTTTGTGGGTCATTCCTTCTTGCCGAGCTCGCAGTGTGAAATGCATGCGTTATAATTATTACATACGCACCAGAAAGCTACAGCTGTACTAAGTAGAGGACGCAAGGAGTATTTAGCAATGAGAAATCACGATTGGTATGTGAATTGTCGTTTTTTTTTTTTTCGGCGGCCGAAAAAATAGTAAATATCAAAAAAGTCGATGCGGCAACTGAAATTCGATGCGGGCGGGGAGCGGGCTGGGACGAGAATTTTGAATTTCTTGGTATTTTCAGCGCCATTTTGAAAATAGTAAATAGTAAGAAAATCGATGCGGCGGCCAAAATCGATGCGCGCGAGGACGAGAAACTGGTTTCTTTTTTTACTTGGCCTTAGTATTAATGGAAAAGGGATGTTTTTAATAGCATTCATGCAATAATCTTCATCATCACCCATCTCATTTCCTTTTACATGTACCTCCCTATCTCCTTCCCTCCCTGCCCCTGCATCCCCATCCCCCCCCCCCCCCCATGTAAAGATTTTTTTTTCCACCTCTGAACAGTACAGCAATCCAAGGCACTTCCATCTTTGGGTGCATTGTAAACTTTCAGAGAGATTTGGGCAGATATGCAAAGCTGTTTTGATTATGGAGCTAGAAATGAAAAAAGTGTGATTGCAAACATGTTTGAGCCAGACACGCATTTCTGTGGAGTTGATAATCGCAAAGTCGGTTTGAAATACAGCTCTTGCATCGTTATGCCCACGCCAACCACTGCCAACTACACATTTCTGCTCCTTGGGTCAAACTGCGCAGTGGAGCTGCACAGTGTCAAGGCCTCCCAGTCGACTCACAACAGATCCAAAGAGATATCCAAGATATCCGAAAGCAAAGAGGTCCTAATAAAAGGTGGGACCCACCTTATAATAGAATCACTGTTTTACTTTCTTTTGAGATATCTCAGCCATTTCAAAACCGATTTTCATCAAATAAATTTTTAATTCCTCTTAAAATTGCATGCTCTTTCATATTTCATACATAGTTTCTAATTATCTCAAAAAAAGTTAAAAACTTCAAGCCCCATCTCAATGAAAACTATACTTGATACAAGTCACCTATAAATCAGATCACAATGTGTGGTCAAAATAAATCATAAAACTTCACTTTGTTATATTTTTATGCCACTTGGAGTTTGTCTCAACTGCAATGAACTGCTCTCATCAAAGCGTAATACTAAATTCATTATCATAATTTTTAACATTCCAAGCCAGTGTCCTGACTTGCACTTATCAGTGAAGGTCGTGGGGTTCACAATTTGAAATGTAATCCACGCAACTGACACATACCATTTACCATGCAAAATGCTGACTCCCTGGAATATCCTTGGCATAAGCACCTTCCCCGTGGCATTCCAAAAACATCCTTAGCATCTGGGTCCAAAGATTGCCCTTTCTGCGCAGACTAATTGCACTTTGCACTGCTTCATGCATACACTGTGCACACCGTCGGATCGTTTACTAGTCATAAACACAACACAAGGTGCCTTGCAGCAGGTTATCCCGTGCGTTCGACACACACCCACTCACTTCAAAATTCTTTGTTACTTAGTATTTCCTCAGCTGACGGGACTTGACTGCACGAAGAAAAAAAAAGGGACAGCTATTCAATTAAATTAATGTACATTAAAGGGACTGTACAGTACTGGTTCAGGTAGGGATTCATGTTTTGAACATTCCTAAGTGAGATAATGAAAAGCCTCTTATGAAATATGAAAGAGCGTGTAATTTTAAGAAGGATTCAACGTTTATTTGATGAAAATTGGTTTTCAAATGGCTGAGATATCCCAAAAAGTGCTAATAATAAAAGGCGACATGCCCCAACTTTATTAGTATCTCTTTGTTTGACCTTGTTTTTGGATATCTCAGCCATTTCAAAGCCGATTTTCATCGAATAAACTTTTGATACCCCTTAGAACCGCATGCTCTTTGACATCTCATAGAGTGGTTTCTGAATATCTCACAAAATGTTAAAAGCTAAATCTTCACCTCGACCAGAACTGTACACACCCTTTAAGACATGCCTGGCTGCATCTTGTAACATTTCAAGTACATGACAATTTAGCACCTTTACAAGGTTACATTAACATTTCATGAACTGCATACTGTATGCTTTGATACCCCTTGTAACAGCGAAATGGCAATTTTCAAAGCAAGGCACGCTGAATCGCTCTTGTACATGGTGGGACATGTTTCGTGGTACGTTTTTGTCTCTCTGGGATAAAGAGCAAATAGGTATAATCTACAAAAGTACAGTCAAAATTTTATTCATGATTACTTCACAAGTTGCACATACAGATGCCATTCAGGTTGAGGGAGTCACTGATATTTTAGAGGAGTTGCAAGCTATTTTGCCTATTCTACCAATGAAGAATTAAAAATTACCTCATCTGTCAAGAATATTAAGGGAGGAATACTATGCAGATCAAGTTTAAAGGACATTTTAGGAGGAATACTCCAGTCTACAAACTCTCACTGCATTCAAATTAATTAATGTGCTATTTTGTTTAGCAATCCTGGGTCCGTTTTATAAAACTTGCTAACAGTGACAACTGACACATTTCTATCACAAATTTGCTCTCAGCCAATCAGATGCAAGGATTTCAGTAGCTTATAACAACTATCACAACTTGTCACTGGTAACAAGTTTTATGAAACGGGGCCCTGATTGCAACCCAAATTTCGAAATTTTTACAGTGTGTACAGAAATGGTGGCTATCACAAAAATACATTGTAGATGGTCTCCTATAAAGCTTGCCTGTGTAATACTTCACTAAGTAGATCCAATCCTGCTACAGCCTCTACAAAGAGAGAAAAAGGGATAAAGGGAAAAGAAAACTGACAACTGTTCACAAAGATTTCTGAGGTCACTGGTCTAAAGCTGGTATTAAAAGTCAGTGATATACATGTATCCCTATACAATGTACATAATAATATACTATGCATAAGATCCCACTGTACGGCGTATGAAGAAGAGCTGCATGAAACCATGAGTGGAGTAGTTTACCATTTCACACACCTACTGGGATGAAAGCATCGTAAGAGAGAGTTACAATATACCAACCCCTTTTCCTTCACCCCAGGTGACTAGAAATAGTCAGTGAACAAGAGTCACAGCCGTACATCACGTGACAATGCAAAAGAAGAAGAAAGGCAAAATGGTGATAACCATGAATATTCCATATGATGTCTGGCCCTCAGAAATACATAGTACTACCCCTTGCGATGGTTCCGTACACAGCAATACCATGCTATAATGTGACCAATCAGCTCAAAACCCACAAAAAGTGTCACAGATTAGGATTCTAGAGCAGTAAATATACATTACCAAAATGTTATATGGGCTGAACTCAAATGTTTCAAGTTTCAAGTCTTACCTGGAAGAGTAATCTTCTATCTACCTAGTGTCAAAATTTGGTGGCTCAAAGCAAAATCATAACTGAGAAAATACGTAGTTTTTCTGGGCCCTGTTTTATGAAGAGTTAAAATCAATTATAACGTTGATTTCAACTGTAAGTCTATGGCCGACTGTGTGGTAAGGAAATTTAAAATTGATTTTATCTTTTGATAAAATGGGGCCCTGGACTACATTTTTTTTTTTTTTTTTCTGACAGGCTGCTTTCACTGGGTTTCATTGAATAGATGCTTCTGCACAGCATGTCTGAGTGACCCTAATCTTTAAAGGGGAAGGCTAGTAACTGATCAGTGGGAATCAGTGGAAATGCTGGGAGATGATTGTTCCAATCCTTATGGGATTCATTCAAGAGTTCATTGTATATCTATTGTTGTGTGAAAATTATTTGCTTCAGAACGGTCTCATATTCAAGTAATGTGCAGATTAATGCTCCGTCACTGACCAGGGACGCTAACCTGGAAGCATTAAACTGCACATTACTTGAATATGAGACCATTCTGAAGCAAATCATTTTCACACAACAATAGATATACAATGAACTCTTGAATGAATCCCATAAGGATTGGAACAATCATCTCCCAGCATTTCCACTGATTCCCATTGATCAGTTACTAGCATTTCCCTTTAAATCCTCTTTTCTCCCCTTTCTATAAATTAGCACCTCAACTCTTTCTTAAAATGATAACTTTTTGATTAAATTTCATCCCGTAAGATACCACTTTAATTAATGCAATTTCATGAAAGAAATGGATTTGGGAAAAACATGATTCAAGTTTGCATTCAGACTTGCAACAATAAGTCTTAAAGTGGCATGAAACATGTTTCTAAACACATCTATCTGCAAACAAGTTTTTCTGACAATCTGAAAGGGCTATCCAAGCATAATTGATCCTTTCCTACAGGCAAAGCAATCAATACATTCTACATCGTACATGTATATGCAGTATCAGGTTCTTCTAAAAGCAATGTTCAGCTCACAACAAGATATCAAGTATCACAGACAGTCTCCCCATCAGATCATCTGAATCATTCAGGTTCAATGATTGAAAATACACTTCGCTGTGGTTGCATTTGTCAACTTTCCCATGTTTGGAATGCATTTCAATACCCACTATCAAAACACGTTTGCAAATTATGCCTTTTGGTTCAATTTCTTGAGCTGTTTCATTTATCGAGGCCTTGTCACTGCACAGCTCCATTGCACAGTTTGACCAAGGAGGTACTAGGCGAGCCTAGTACCTCCTTGGTTTGACCAGAGGATGGGAGACGTGTATAGTTGGCAGTGGTTGGCGTGGGCAGGTCCCAGCTACATTAATGTATTTTTTTATGCGATTCAAAACAACATTGCATTTAACTCTCAGATACAGAACCTATAGATGCGTTTCTGGCTCAAATGCAATCTCCCTAAAAGCAGGTACTAGATGTCTGGCCTTAATTCTACACTAGAAGAGTGTTGCTAAATGCAGGCTCTGTTGATCACATAAATGAATGACTTGTACTAACTGACTGATAGCTGGCCTACAACAAGGCAATAATTTACTGTTTCACACAGTTGGCAATGTACATACAAATCACAGAACTGTTATCAGTGATGGAGTGATACAAATACTACTTAATCAAACAGACAGTAACTACAAAACAATCTTCAATATGGTATGATTTCTACCAATACACGTGAATATACTTAGATCTGAGCATACAGAGCACTCAGAGATTATACTCAATATTTTCATAAAATGTACCATCACAAATATGTGCTTCTATGTGCTAACAAGCACATTTGTGCCTCAGAGATCGGATGAGGGTGAAGTGTGCCTCTTCGACCTTTCAAAGAAAAAAGAAATCTTGTGATAAAAATGACATAGGTTTTTCATGTCAGTAGATTAACAGTACAAGGGCAATACAAGTAGATGGCATCTTTTTCAATCCAAATACATTGTACATGTTCTGTTCATTGTAGTTGCAAAAACTCACTTTGGTACCACAATTCCGACTGTACATCAATCAATATGACATTGCACGCATATTTTTACAGGCGATATTTAAAACCTATACAAGGATTTGTTATCCTTTCATCTAAACTGTGTAACAAAAAATCAATGCTGAGCAGGTTTTACTGATTTCGACAAATCAGTTTCTATGGGGCAAGACAATTTTGCAGGCTCTCCGCCGCACTCCTGAGGACAACTGGTCATGTCCATATTGTGTGGTAACCAATCATGCACACAATAACAGATCACGAGCGCAGGTTGCTCCAAAGTACAGAACAGTGATTAACACAAGGCGCTATAATACACCTCCTTGGTTTAACACAAGTTGCGCAGAACGCCACTTTGCCAATTCCTCGATTCTATTTCATCTGTTTCCCACTCACTCAGATTATCACACTTTTGATACTGAGGTATGCTGTACCTCCCTTTTATAATACCATGCTTTATTACTGCTGGAAAGCCTGTTTATATGCTGCATCCACCGCATTTTTAGACGGTGGTTCCTGGGAGGGGAGAGCTGTACTTCCACCATCCCTCAGGCCTCCAGTCATGGCTGGCCGTCAACCGAAGGAGAGGGCACGGTCCTCCCATTCAATCCAATCGGGCAAAGAAAAACATACTCCATCCAACATCTATCTATTTTCACTGAATAGAGAACCAGCCCCAGGCACGCTCTTTTTCATCACACAGCATGCTGGCAATAATTATTTTTCCTTTTTTTTTTCAAAGCATAAGAAAACAGCACACAAGAAGAGGGCAAAACGATTCCAGTCCTGAATATAAAAAGATTCTCCATTGAGGCGAGGAGCGCACCTCACGCACAAATAGGTAAAAACAGAGCCCAAGCCAGTGGAGGAGAACAGACCAACTTGGTGATTGATGTTTTTCTCTATCACCTGTAATAAGTGGGCCTCTCTTTGGCCTGGCATATATCGTGTCACCTCGCACAGCCAGAAGCACATAAATAATGCCATGCTACCTGTGTGATGATCACACACCCTTGTGGTACAGGTAACTACACTGTACAATACACGTGATACCAATATGATCTGGTGTACATTGTATACTGTAGTAGTGCTGTTGACTTTTATCCGATCCAGCAAAATGCCAATGATTGCTAGGGATCTTCTTTTCCCTTCTAGAATACATTGTCCAAGAATGTAATACTACTGTACGAGCTGAAATTTTCATGGTGGTTTTATTTTCGCAAACTTCGCAAATCGCCTTTGAACCGCAAAACACATGTAACAGCACGCGAAAATAACAATGCGCAAATAAACGTCTATTAAAGTTCAGTTAGACCCTCGCAACCACAAAATTAACTCTTTATGTGCCACGTTCGCATGTCCGACTCAGTCGGCGGCGTGCCAACTTCGCATATTCTGCTCAACAAACAAAGCCGCCAAAACCGATCGATAATTCGCTAATCCCGCGGTACAATCAAAGCGTTTCACGCGCTTTTGTTCCTCACATACGGATTGCATTTTATGTGGTGATTGACTATCAAGCAGTGTTCAAAACTAAATTTGCGTGTACATTCTAATACCCCTTTCATAAACTCAATAATGCGGATAATATCCGCAACATTTGGTCGTAAAATCGGAGAGGGGAAAGAATAATGCACATTATTTCGACCCTTCTATTATCCGCATAATAGCAGCGTCGGGACGAGATTTTGAGTTTATGAACGCAAACCCAATAATGCGGATAATTGCCGGGGTGCGGTCAAACGTCACCTGTCTTTCCCGCAGAAGGGGGGTGTGCAGTCACCATGACGATTATCCGCCTTTTTCAGGACGGGCGCTCGTAAAAATAATGCGGATTATTTTCAGAGTTTGTGAACGCATTTTTTATTGAATTGTCCGCATTATTCTTATGCGGATAATAGGAGGATGAGTTTATGAAAGGGGTATAAGTTTCTGTCACTATTTCTATGTGCAAAAGTCATGCCTTTACAGTAGTGTAGCAACTGGTAATTCAAAAGAAAAATCGAAAATAGAATTGTCATACATTGTATATGGAAGCAAAGTTTGGCATTCCTCTTTAACTTTGCTCACTATTATGTCCAGCTTAACAGAAATTTGTAGAAGTTTTACAACTTGGAAAACAGAATTCTTTCTCAAATCATTACTACCTTCGTGTCTCAGAATAACATGGCATACAGGGGGTTTCCACCGTGGCACATAAAGAGTTAACAACACGCGAAATGTCCTCCAAGTAGCAACTCGCGAAATATCTGTACGCGAAAATTTCAGTTCGTACAGTAGTACAGCAATCAACAATGTTCTGCTCTGATGTTTGGTGAAACAAATTGCTCTTCGTCGACATACAATTTGTAGATGACCACAGTTTATTAAATGTATCTATAGCTTTATGATAAATATCATAGGCATGGTGCTTACATGTAGGTAGGATTCGAATCCACAAGTTCCTAATTGCAGGCTAGATGGGCATCATTACATGTACAGTGTATATCCACTCTGCCCAACATCCAGTGATGGTTCTGATTCCAAAATACATGTAGCAGCTCAACAGAAGGATAATTAATTTGAAATAGCATGCATTATCTGCTGCTGTAAGGAATGAGAACTATCACTAGCTATTGGGCAGAAGCTCAGTGGTCTAAAGGATTGGATGCCTGTCTAACAATCACAAGGTTGTTTGTTCAAATCCCATCAAAAACACTGATGAACATTATTTACAAGGACGAAGGAGAATTTGTCAATCAGTTGCGATAAAAATAACTTGTCGCAAATATCATCGATTTGAATAGAATTACACTCAATATCTGAGATTTCAAGCGAAAAGATAACAAGTAGGGAACACCACAAACGTCCCTGTGTGTCTTGCAATGCAAGCAAAAAATGCAGTGTGCTACTGTCAGTAATGCATAAAACATGCACACCATTATAAACTCTTCCTTTGTGTGTATGTACAGGGTTATACCTTAACACATTTGGTTCGAGTCAAAGAGATTACACAAACTGAATTTCTTCAATCATGAACCTGTTGAGAACAGGCTGATTTTGCTACAACACACACTTCCCATAGACCCCTGCCCGAGTATACTTGGGACTCGTCCTCAACGGGTTAAGTTTTTTAATACCCCATAACGAGGTAAAGACGAAACTACATGTATGATACGAGGTTCCACAACAGGAAGTAAGACCCAAGTCTCCATCTAAAAAGACACGTTTGGAATGAACAGTAGCTCAGACAGAGAATCAAACAACAGACAAAGAATCAAAACTAAAAGTATCAGATTTACCTGTAGCTCCTAGATGGCAATCTGCTTCAATCGCTACCATACACACAAACAAGAATTGTCTTTTAACCCATTGAGGACGAGTCCTGAATATTTAAAGGGATCGTATAGTTTTGGTTGAGACCTAATTTCAGGTTTCTAACATTTTTTGGTAAGATAATGAGAAACCACTTATGAAAAATGAAAGAGCCTGTAATTCCATGAGGAATTCAATCTTTATTTGATAAAAATTGGCTTTGAAATGGCTGAGATATCCAAAACAGAGTGATTCTAATAAAGTGTGGGACCCACATTTTATTACGATCACTTTGTTTTACTTTGTTTTTGGATGTTTCAGTCATTCCTAACCCTATTTTCATCAAATAAACTTTGAATTCCTCTTAAAATGGTACGCTCTGTACTATTTCATAAGTATTTTCTTGGTATCTCGCAAAAAGTTAAAAGCCCAATTCTCATCTCCACCAATACTGTACCATCCCTTTAACATACCAGGGCAAGTGTCTATGGGAAATGCACGTTGTAACAAAATCAGCCCATCCTCAATGGGTTAAACAGTGATCCCTGGCCTTGCTTGTTTTCTCCGAACATTCAGTGTGGTATTTTCTTCATGATGGTTGACTGTCCTACTGTAGTTTCGAGACTCATATTTCATGAAGTGACAAAGCAGCCTTTACAGTGCAGTACCTACTGCATGATTATGTCCTTTCAGTTCTTGTATGCATTCTATATCAGCATGAATCTACATATTTCCTATTCTAACAGAGCTCTAATGTTTAAACTTTAATACCAGCTACATTCTAAAGATCTATTATCATGGGTTTTATCTGTCATTATCTCATCATAGATTGGAGTTCTAAAAATGTTTTGGAGTTTTAAAAATGAGTGACAGCTTAAACTGTGAGCCAAACCCTTCTCAAAATTTTACTTGTGAACAAACATGACTTTGCACTATAAAGCCCATTGCTATGTAAAGTTGCTCAGGCTAATTTCCATCATGCCAGAACATTCTGGGTCAACAAGGCTGAATTTGACTGTGTAAAATATTGCACATAATGTATGAACTATGGCTTTGGTGACTGCAGAAACATGCAGAACACATGTATACATTGTAGAATCTGTGAAAGAAGAGGAAACTTCCCTGATGGACATTCAGGTTTATAAAGTACTGGATACATCTTAAGTTTTTGTAAAACCCATATCTGCAATCAATAACTAGTTAAAGATGGCTACCATTTGTATTAAAATATGTAAACAGCATTGTCATGGATGATACAAGGAAAGTAGAGCTCAGGAGAATTTATACCATTTAATTCCTCGAGCATTTATACCGTGTACACTGCATCAATGAAAGAGCACTTGGCATACCTGCAAAAGGCAGTGGATTGATTATGCCCTTTAAATATGTTGGTAACAAGCTGAATGTTTACACTTTCATTTTAAAAACAAAGGAAATTTTGGGCAATCCCCACAATCATACAAACCCACTTTAGAAAATTGTTATATCAAGAAGCTCTGAGTCTGTTGTGGAAGGAAGAATGTTATAACTTTGGCATAACTAAAATAATTCTAGAGGCTCAGTTTTTCCATGATCACTACTTGGTTGATAAACTACTAGTACAACATCATGCAGGGATATAAAAGAGTTTACTTTCAAAGAAAGATCGATTCAAAAACCAGATGTTTCCTCTTAGGAGTGACAAGATGATGACAACAACAACAACAACAACAACAACACAAAAGAAGGAAACTCCCACTTAAAGGGAATGCAAACCCAAAGAGCAATGTGGATTGAGTGAAAGCAGCAATATTAGTAGAACATATCAGTGAAAGTTTGAGGAAAATCGGACAATCGTAAATCGGACAAAAGTTATGAATTTTTTTGTTTTGGTGTTGGAGCCGCTGGATGAGGAGACTACTAGAGGTTATGACGTATGAGTGAACAACAATATAAAGAAAATTCCACAAAAATTCATTTTCCATGAAAATTACAAATTCCATCAACTTGGTACTGACATATATTAAGGGTAGCAATTATTTCCCCTGCTTTCTGGAGGCGGTTAGTCAAGTGCTGTTTCATAATGCTAAAAAAAGTGAATTTAAAAAAAAAAATGTTTTATATTTTCTTTGTATTGTTGTCCACTCATACGTCATAACCTCTAGTAGTCTCCTCTTCCAGCGGTTGCAACACCAAAATTTTAGCTTTTGCATCAATTGTCCGATTTTCCTCAAACTTTCACTGATGTGTTCTACTAATGTTGCTGCTTTCACTCAATCCACATTGCTCTTTGGGTTTGCATTCCCTATAAGCATTTTTGCCAATTTTGATTAAAAAAAATAATTAGAACAGAAACAAAGTGATAAACATGCAAATTATGACAGTACCGTATGTAATCCATGAACATATCAAACTGATACCATGGTTATAGGATTATGGTTTTCTAATATGCAATTTCTTTTGCTTTTTGTACACATGTAGATGCTGTAATCATTGGCTGACGATAAACCAAGTGTCAGCTAAAAAGTCAGAACTTATTGATGATTACAGCATAGTAGCGTCTTTGCCCTTGCTCGACTTGTCCACCGCCCGAATTACACCAGCTCTCCACTTCCACTCGGCGATTTTAGAAATTTTCGGCTTCACCAGGCCACTGACAGCCAGGAACCGTTTTCCTACGAGTTCCTCACGATATAGTATTCCCATTCTGTAATATCATTTCAGCGAAATTGTTGCTGGAAACAGTAATTTATTCGTTATTTTTGATGACTTTCCAGTGGATTACCGCAGCCAAAAACACGGCCGGATGATGTCATCATTGGCTGACGATAAACCAAGTGTCAGCTAAAAAGTCAGAACTTATTGAATGGTAAGATATTACCATGGAAACAGGAATAATGCAACAAGCTTCCTTGGAGGGACTTTCTGCTGCTATATTGTGTACTGTACATCTTAGTATGATTACTGAGTCATGACCATAATAATGGCCTATAATGATAATTTGCTACAAAGGGTTGTTAAATTAATTAATAATCAATACTGTACAAGTATAGCGAGGAATTTTAGCGTGCATTTTAATTTCGCGAATTTCGCGAGCGCCAAGATTCGCGAAATTAAAATGTATGTGAAAGTTCTTGTCTACACTTATGCATTGAATGCCAGTGGCAGTTCGCTAAAATTTCATGCCGCAAAAAAGGCCGTCAGCTCTAATTCGCGAAAAATTCATGCCGCGAATATATCATGTTTTACAATATTCCTTTCTTCCTGATTCCTTCAAATATCTTAGATTTTTTTTTTTTTTTGCCTTGAATCTTTTCTTATATAATGTTTTTTCTTGACTTTTTTTCTTATCTAACATATTCTAATGTACAGTAAAACTCCATTGTTTCTTCCCTTTTTCTAACATTTCTCATACAGTGATGGTCATTTTCCTTCATCTGCTTGAGACTGAGTGTATAATCAGTGAACTTTTCTGGATCCATTCCTTGAATAGTAATGACCATTGTCCCCTTTTGTTTACCTTATTAGACCATTTTTCATAGGCCTATAAATCAATCAATTATATTATTATTTTCAGAAACTTACTCCTCTCCCACCCTCTAGTGGCAGGGTGAAATTTCAAATCTCTGCCACAAAGCTAGCAAATGATTTCAAATTTCTGGCAGTAGCAATTTATGTCATATATGTCTCGGTACACAAAGATTGTGAGGAGGAAGTGAATTCATGCGTATCCCACAGCTCCAGTTTACAAGAAAATTTACATTAATGAAAGTGCATTAGCCTTTAGGATAATAATTAATGGAATCAATGTAAGCCTATACTAAATGTTAGACTTTAGTAGAGGAAGACTAATGTTAGAATTCATATTGTAGACCAAATGTCTGGTAAAGTGTTATCAAAGACTGTATAATTAGTAGTAGGGCCTACAAGTGTACATAAATTTATAGATGTACAACTTATGTAGCTATCTGTATAATCTAGCTTCACTTTCCAAATTCCAACGAGTTTGTGTTTGATATTTTCAATTTT
Source organism: Diadema setosum (assembly GCF_964275005.1). Taxonomy (NCBI): domain Eukaryota; kingdom Metazoa; phylum Echinodermata; class Echinoidea; order Diadematoida; family Diadematidae; genus Diadema; species Diadema setosum. Next base: position 32,408,639 of record NC_092701.1, read on the forward strand.
GTGCCCAAAATCATGCAAGGCCCAGGGCCCAGGCCAAGACCATAAATCATGGATGAAGACTGCAAGAGCAAGACTGCAAGAGCTTTTGAGGGAAACTTAAGAATAATAAGAAGCTGTTGACCTCTGCCTAAGTAAATTGGATATAGATCTAGCCCAACTAACTTTGTTAAAACCCAAGCAAAGCTAACTCGTAGCGTGGACACCCGCGGCAGTGGAATTATTTACGCCGACGCTCCCGGCTTTACTTACCGCGGGGATTCGAGCTGCCGCTGTTTGCGCTGTGAAACCGTGTTACAAGTCAGATCAAGAACTGTCGATAATTACACTGATGCTGTGCTGCAGTTGATATTTCGTAGCCGTCAGATTTAATCCTACCTCTGTACGGATGGATTTAGCATCAGGGAGTTTCTTGCCTGGTCGATCCACCAAGTGATAGCAAAGTACAGTTGTAGACTAGGAGTTTCCCAGGACTCTGAACACTGGCAGAGCACTAGCACTGTGTTGATGTTATATACGTACGTCGAGTCTTCACCATTCATCGATACGTTCGAGCACAGTCTCACAGACTACCATACGAGGAAGCCACTGGAAACATGGTGGTGCATGACACTACAACAGAATAAAGGCTGGAATAAGAGACTAATGTACTGCAATTTCTAATCATACACAATCTAGAGGAAATCGCTATGGTAAGCTTAGTGAGGGCCATTGACTGCAATAGTGTCATCATTGTTGCATTGAATGTCGTTATCAACGCATTAATATGAGTGATTTAGTACAGTCGGAATATGAGGGTAGAGACAAAACCATAATCATGTACAGCAATATATGTAAAATGAAATGAGATAAGACACATGAATATCATATTTCGGCATAATCAGTAAAACACACACACACACACACACACACACACACACACACACACACAATGCTACTATAGAACGTGATAGTACAAGTTTGAAATGTTGTTTACATAATCATAAATTACAAACATACAGATAATGGTGTCATTGAAAACTATGGAACATATATGAATTCAAGCTACTACGAATAATGCTAAACGGTTATCTATTATGCACATAATTCATAATACGTAAATGATAATAGGCCTTATATAATTTATTTACTACGTTAAGTCGTGAGGGTGGCTTAACTGTTCTGCCGCTAAGTGAGTCTGCTTTCTTGCATTGTATGAAACACAACATTTGAAAGTATGCCCTTGTGCAATTCGGTTTTTATTTTCCAAAAGGTTTGAAACCGAATTTTCCTCTGAGACACTTCATAGATGTTCTTGTCACTTTTGTTCTAGACCTACATTTTACAGGTTGGTCATCATACTTATGATATATGAACGATCAATTTCAGTGAAAATTATATTGATAATACGAAGTCATGAAATATTTCATTTCCACTTTCAACATCATTTAGTAAATTGTTTTAAAATTAATATTACGCTATATGTGTTATCTATTACTATCATTATTATTTATAGTAGTAGTAGTAGTAGTAGTAGTAGTAGTAGTAGTAGTAGTAGTAGTAGTAGTAGTAGTGGTAGTAGTAGTAGTAGTAGTAGTAATAGAATCTATTTCATTGTGATTTCACAATATATTGACATCTTTAAAATACCTAGATTAATTAAAAGTGGTGTTGAACTTTTGATCTCGGTACAAAGTATTTACTTTCTAAATTTTCAGTTGTCAACGTTACTACAGCCTTCATCAGCGAAATGAAGACTACTTTTACCTTTGACAGCTGAAAAAATCAGAAGTGAATGTTTTGTATTAACATAAAGAGTTTAACAACTATTTAAGATAAATTTCCATTAAAGATGAGCTTCTACTCTTATGAATACTTTTGCTGTTGTTATTGTTTTTTTCTGCATAGTTATGTTTTGAACAATTTCCCCGCGCATGGCAGAATGTTGTTTGCCTGCATATAATATGAGCCCACTCCTACAGCCTAGCGACAATCTGCCATGCGCTGCAGGCCCGGAAGCGCTGTTCCAAATGACAATTTGCCGTGCGCACGACGAAATTTATTGTAATGAAATGAAATTAGAAATATGTGCCTTCTATGGAGAAATCTCGTATGCGTTTGGATGCACTCTGACAATTGGAAATGAGCAAATAAAACGTGGAGAGTTACATTTAAAACACGACAAAAAGTAAAAACTTTTGGAACATCAAAGTTTAATAATAATCGCCCAAAGAAAAAAAAAAACTTGGGAGTGTCAACCAGGATGCAATTCAAATAAAATGATCATGATGTACTTTCCTCACAAGAATCCTTTGTTAGTTATTTTTTTTCGCTACCGTTTGTTTGTTTCTTTGTTTGCACTTTATATAGCCAGAAGAAGAAGCAACAACTGGCTGCATGCTCATCCAGCTATATCGATACACAGAGTTTAAACGAATGTGATCGTAACATAAAAATGCATCATCAAGATGTTTGAATCTATGTTGAAAGAAAGTTGTAAAAGCTGTGAGGCGATGACGTCATCGATTTGTAAATTTTGTGAAAGCACGTTTAAATTTCCCTTCTTCATATTTTTTTTTAATTCTTATGGTGAAATTGTGATTAATCTCTAAATGTTCATTTGATAGGGTGGGGGTTCACTTTACTCATCATGTATTCCTGATTATTTAGTGGAGTTGCCTTCTGGGTAATTTAATTACAGAATATAGATCGTGTTATTGTTATTAAATTGGCATCTCTGAATTTCACTGCATACCTTTATTAGACAATTCTATTGCTGAAATGTAGCAAACAACACAAAAACTTACACATGAAGAGCACATTGATCACTGTGTAATTATATCAGAGCTCAGTATAATCGGATGGTCAACGATCATGAACAAACCATTTTTCTTTTCACTCTAAAGGAGTGCCCAACTTCTTTTTTTAGAGACCATAAACGTTCTCTTTTGTATTTCAAACAAAGTTAGTTGAAAGTGTATAAAAATTCATGAAATCTACACAGCACAACTAACTACACAAAAGAGTGCCGACTGTGAGAGAAAAACGGAAACATTAATTTTCTCAAATATCCGTTGCTAATGTAAGAATAATTTACGAATTTTAGCAATAAGAGGCTTAGGGAAATAAAAAAAAAAAAAACTCCAAACAAATTCAGCAATCTATTTTGGAAAGGATTATCTAGGACAATTTTTAATTTACCATATAAAGGACTTACAATGAAGTGTAAAGATATTAAGAAGAAATAAATGCAGTCAAACCTGTCTACAGCGGCCATCCAAGAGAAAAAAAAATGGCATGCTGCAGACAGATGGCAGCTAAAGAAAGGGTCTTTAACATGCCTTTTTCTCTCCGGGAGGAATAGGCCTTTTTGTTTTCAGTGGCCGTACACGACAGGTGGCCGCTAAGACATAGGTTTGACTAACAGAGCTTAACAGGAACCTAACATAACGCCACAAAAATTTGATTTTTAAGACATGGTGGGTTTAATCAAATGACTGCATGCCATCTCACACATTCGAGAGGCAAGTATCAATACTAGCAATCATCATTGGTTCCAATATTGTTTGCAGTTATTTGACTTTTAGGTATGTGAACAATTAGTGTCTAGATATACTTTATACATATGACATATTATTATAGATAAATGCACATGCACTTGCAACTGATTGATTGATTGATTGATTGATTGATTGATTGATTGATTGATTGATTGATTGATTGATTGATTGATTGATTGATTGATTGATTGATTCATTCATTCATTCATTCATTCATTCATTCATTCATTCATTCATTCATTCATTCATTCATTGGTCGATCTATTCAATGATTGACTGATGACTGATTGATTCATTCATTACTGCATTCATTGATATAGAACAATAATGTTCTATGTTAATGACATCATAAATAGTTTTAATAATAATTCTTAAATTCTCCTTAATTGCTGATGATACTGTAGCTGTTTTATTTCATGAGAATGCACAAATGCTGATATCCTTATGGTTAAGTGAAAACTAGCAGCTTAGTTTGAAAGTATTACTTCTTAATCAATTCAAAACAAACTATACCTGGTACATTCTTTTTTTTTCATTCAAGGAATATGAGGGTTCAAAAGATATCTTGACCTATATGTATCAATGACTCATTCCTCCAACGTGTTCGGTCATTATCATATTCCTGGTGTTATAAAAATGATAATCTTGGTCGGAAAACCAACATCAACAGTGTGTCACTGAAAATAATACTATCAGAAGCATTGGGGTACTTTCAAAAATTAGACATGGTATTTTATACTGACAATGTGTTATCAATGCTTTTATTCATACTGCCACACTTGTCGCTTGTCTTATTGCACCACTAGTATATAGTTTTAGTATGAGAAAATTCATATTCAGGCCACCTAAATTCAGTTAAATCGGTGCAAATAGGGATATTCTTTCCATCCCATATTCTAAATATTGTCCATGTAGGTCCTATATAGATCGTTATTCATCATGACAAAATTCTACCAATATATAGTAATCAATCAACGTATTCTGAATATTCTAGTTTTTTGTGATTTCCATACCGGCAACCTTCCTTATATACATCAAGTGTTGGTAAAAAAAAAAAAGTAAGCAAGCAACCCCCCCCCCAAAAAAAAAAAACCAAAACAAAACAAAACAAAACAAAACAAAACAAAAACGACAAAACAACAAAACAAAACAAAAACAAAAAACTGTGCTTTTTATTCTACTCATTAGAGGATGTCTCCCTCCACACGAAGGAGTTTTTGTGGGCCTATTCTCAGACTTGACGATTTGGTGCACACTTTGGAGGAATATTTGCAATTTTTAGTTTAAAAAAGATGAAATGTAGGAAAAATGGCTAAATAATAGGCCTATGCGGGTCTTCAATGTGTAAGTTTGTGAGAGGTGGACCTAAGAGGCCGGGGAGGGAGCCTATGATTTTTCAGAACTAAAATACAACGCTGTGATGCACACCTTTGGTGCAATATTTGAGAATTTTCAATGAAAAATTGTATACTTTTGAACATGTTCGCATTGCAGATACAAGCGCTATCAAGGTGTAAAAAAAAAAAAAAAAGAAAGAAAGAAAGAAAAGAAAATAGGAATGCTTAATTTGAAAACCAAGGGGGATGATCCCCGGAAAATTCCATGGGAACACGTCCCCCCCCCCCCCTAAAAAAAAAGGTGTGATATAAGGCCAAAAGAGCAGGAGCAAAAGAGAAAAAGAGAGGGAGAGAGGGATGGAGAGAGAAGGTCTATAGCTCGAACTTTCAGGGACTACAGATTCGAAAATAATGGGCATTTCTTCATTTTTTTTAATCATTAGGCATAAATGATGATTCTAAATGGAATTTTGAGGTCTTTCTATACCAGTATTTGCCTACTTTAAAGGGAGAAAATTAAAGGGAAGCACAATTCACCCCTTATATATAGGTCACGTATAATTATACGCTCGCGATAACTCAGCAGTTTGCTTCCTGTAATGGCCGCCGTTGGGTTCATGGCGTACTACACCTGTTTACGTGTAAAATCGCGAGAATTCTCTTTGGTAATCATGCTGTGCTTCTCAGGGTCCATGACTGTCATTCACTATGTTGTCATAAACATGCCTGTATTACGATTAATTACTTCAAACTGTAATTCGGTATTGTTCAGAATTGTTACTTTGAACAACAGATTGAAATTGAGATTGAATTACACTGAAACGTACTACATGTGTATATTTATTCTTTGCGCAAATGGCTTGCCATAGTTGACAGAAACGAATTCTGGTGTACTACGAAAACTTGTTACCTCTCGTGATTGTCCCATATCTACCGTACGATGGCGCTTTCTTTTCCACTCGCACGTTCCGAGAAGTAAGGCATGAGTTATCAACGTTAGATTATTTTAATGAAATCACAGTCTTATTTCGCATAATAAAGCTTTATTTTATTGGAAATTTATGAATTTGAATGTGGCGCTATATGAGTGCTATGTGAAGGAGATATTTATGCGTGATAACGTGGGTTATTCTTGAAGGATCGAGAGTGCCTGTGTGCGAGCCGTGATCGAGAAGCTGCAGTAGATCTAACGTGTTATACCACTGCGGCACTAAATTGCACGTAAAGAACCTCATTTGCAATAGGGCCTGCATGTGTTGCACACCAAGCTTGGCCAATGTGCATAGACAGTCAATGCGTTATCGACGTGGTTGGTACACACACGTACAAATGCACACACGTAATTTCACCTTCATTAACATAAGCATTGAGAGAGTGTAGCAATATTAGTAGAACACGTCTTTGAAAGTTTGAGGAAAATGGGACAATCCGTTCAAATCAAAAGTTATGAATTTTTGAAGTTTTTGTGCAGTCACCGCTGGATGAGAAGACTAGATCTACTGCTGTGTTAGCTACACGCAGCCGCTGTAGAGACAGCGGCTGCACCTCTATTCCTTCGCAGACGTTGTCATTTTTCAGTGTGGTTGTGCGACTCCTTCATGAATATCTTTATTAATCGTGGAAAACTACAATACAAGGAAGTATCGTAATCTATGATAATCATTCAATAATCGGTATGCGATTGTTTAATTACGTCAAAAACTCACCGAAATCTGGCTGAAATCAGGTCTGTAAACGTCCTTATTGCTTCACTCCTCATCTGCGTGTTATTATGAATGGCATTCACTCTCGTATACTACAACGTACAACGTAGGTAGTCGGAGAGGCGCCCTCTAGCTCTCCGACTACCTACGTTGTACGTTGTAGTATACGAGAGTGAATGCCATTCAAATAACACGCAGATGAGGAGTGAAGCAATAAGGACGTTTACAGACCTGATTTCAGCCACAAATTTCGGTGAGTTTTTGACGTAATTAAACAAAAAATCACATACCGATTATTGAATGATTATCATAGATTACGATAATTCCTTGTATTTTAGTTTTCCATGATTAATAAAGATATTAATGAAGGAGTCGCACAACCACACTGAAAAATGACAACGTCTGCGAAGGAATGGTGCAGCCGCGTCGCTTCGCGACAGCGGCTGCGTGTAGTTACTGCAGTGTATGATGTCACATGCGTACAACAATACAAGGAAAATATAAAGAGAATTTTCAAACTGAAATAATACATACATACATCATATCTACAGCAATGTATGTGAAATATATCAAATTTCTTTAATCTCAACTTTCATTTCGTTAAATATCTCACAGAATTGCACAAAATCGTGAAATATTTCACCTTGAAAATTCCCCAGTATACGGTCATCGGCTCCAGTATTCGGTCACGCAATGTGCGCGTTCAAGGCAGCTGAAAAACGCACACGTGCGCTACCTTGTTGGCGCAAAATTGCATTGGGGAAGTTGCGGCAACCGTTGGTGACCGAATACTGGGGCCTCGGCACTTGCATTCAACCCTTGTACATTGGGACACTGCATCGGCACGTACGGACATTTTGTTTTTCTTTTGCGTTTTTGAGGATACCATTACACTCCAAGCTTGCGATAAGCGAAAAAACCCGCGAAAGAACGGCGTATTTCTCGATTTTTAGCGCTTTTTTCGGCGACCCGTACTCTTAAAACTGGGCCTTATCCGCGCACGCTTTTGGAAAGTAGCGCCGATTCTGCACTTTTGACGGTAAAATTTGGGATTTTGGATGGATTTTTGGAGGGGGCTAAGGGAGTTTCCTGTTGTGAATGAGTGTGCAAGTATGTGAATTAGTGTGATTTGCGTGTGTTGTGACAGTTGAACTTACTGGCTGGTGATTAGTGATAAGTGACCGAATACCTGTGCCTGACCGAATACTGGTGCCCTTACCCTACTCGATCGATTGTCCGATTTTCCTCAAACTTTCAATGATGTGTTCTACTAATATTGCTGCATTCTCTCAATCCTTATGTTTATGAAGGTGAACTTGTCCTTTAATGTACAATGTATGTCTACGGTACCACTGAGCCTGTTGCTGGTATGAAGAAAATATATCTTGTTTACATTTGATTTGTGCAGTCAAGGATACAAGCATGACCACCGTTTGTGCAAAAACCCAAACTCTTTATTAAATCCTGAAAGTTACTTGTTTGTCGGGCTGACGTTTCGTTGTTTAAAATGAGGGGGCACAGTTTATGGGAACAGGGACGTTCAGCATGCATTGGGTGGCGCTGACAAGCAAAAAAAAAAAAAAAAATGGCTTAACATTTTCTGGTTCCACTTCTGGGGGGCATTTCATGAAGTGTCTTGTCAGATATTTGGTCTGACAAACTGTTAAAAGCTACTGAAATCCTTGTATCTGATTGGGTGAGAGCAAATTTGTCCGACAAAGCTGTCGGACAAAACGCGTCATGAAATGCCCCCCTGGTTCTGGAGTTGACAAGGAGAAAAAGAAGAAAAAAAAAAACACTTTTGGATGGCATTTCTCTACCAAAATTGGTTGACAAGATTCATAGTATTTTATGCCACTCTAACAACATTCATAGCTGCTGACAAGCAAAGATGAATGACAAAAAGTCAAACCCTATATTTTCTCACTAGTATCCTTTTTGCACACAGTCAAATATTGGCACAGGCGGTCAAACTTTGGTACTGTAACTGCATAGAAATCTGTGGTGCTGCTCTCTCGTCGCTATCTGTAGAATTTAATTTTTTTTTTTTTTCTGACTTCAAGCACACACTTGAAAATGACTTTAAACGCATGTTGTGCATTATTTCAAGATTGATAGGCTTTAATTGATCAAAATTCCCAAGTCAAAGTTCTTTTACACCTTATAGTACCACCTTTACTTTGGTTATGTCAGTTAATTGCCAAAACGCTGGTTTTTAATTGTGTATGGCGCAAAGATGAAAGAGTTCTACCAATTTACTTTGCTGATCATGAAGTTTTGCAAATAGTGACATGGAAATGGGCTTAGGGTCTGGACAGCAATCAAACTCTTGCTAGATTTTATCATACAATTTGGGAGGGAGATTTGCCACATTCACCCAGCACATCCATTGGCAGTGATTAACAGAATGAACCATGGTCTATGTGTAGACCCTATCTAGCAGCTACAAAATCTTGTGATAGGCTGTCTCATTTGCAGTCTGGATAAGAGCATGCCCTCCAGCAAAACTTTCTTTGCCGTAGCTATGGGTAAACTCGGCCTAGCGGGTAAACTCGGCCACTTGTAATGACCGTAGTGGCTGAGTCAACCCACTAGGCCAAGTTTACCCATAAATACAGTAATGTTGCTGTTGAATTTTCTTCAAAGCAGCGGTATGTGTCTTTTCTTGCAAATGTACATGTATCAAGGTGTGGTATCAAGACCTGATCACACTCTCAGTAGGTTTGAGACACTGGTTAGTCCTCTGTACTAGCATGTTCTCATGTAGAGTGCAGGAAAGACTTGTATTTGTGTGTGTGTGCCTTTTCTTAGATGTCCTGTCATATCTCTCTTCTCCCTTTCCCCCAAGGAAGACGCCAAAATGTCTGAAGATTGGGGAGCAGAGGCTGATGCTGCGCCTGTGGTGCAACCAGCGGTGGTTGCCGAGATGCCCGAGGTCATGCTCTTTGGCCGATGGAGCTGTGACGAGGTCCAAGTCAGTGACATCAGCTTGACTGTGAGTACAGACAGCTGAAGCCATTTATTCTGACGAGCACTTTCACAAAACTGCATACAGATGGCCTTTTCTTTAATTTTGCCAGAGAGAGTCCTTTGTGAAGTCAGTAGATAAATCAATGGAGGAATGCATGAATTCAGAGATAGTGAGTTGAATTAATTGAAAAGGGGAATAAATTCATAAAAAGTGGTTCTTTGACTTTCGATTGACATGACAGGAACATGCTTGTGTTTCAGGTGTTCCACAAATGCACCTTACCCAATGGTCTGCCATTTCCGAATAGAATTATTCATAACTTGAGAAAATGTTTCACCAAGACCAGAGGACTGCAAAAAAGACCCGACACAACACTCTCCATCTGAACTTTCTCATGCTGTGACGAAAAATCAAAATCACTTGTTTTTTTTTTCTTTTCTCAGGACTACATCCCTGTCAAGGAGAAGTACGCCAAGTACCTCCCCCACAGCTCCGGCCGCTACCAGGTCAAGCGCTTCCGCAAGGCCCAGTGCCCCATCGTCGAGCGCATCACCAACTCCATGATGATGCACGGCAGGAACAACGGCAAGAAGCTGCTGACGATGAGGATCATCAAGCATGCCTTCGAGATCATCCACCTCCTGACAGGAGAGGTGAGGGGGAGGGGCAGATGGAAGGGGGAGGGGGAGAGGCAGTCTCCCCACCTACCAAGGCAGGGGTGCAGCTTCTTAAAACAACTGAATACAGGCGACTCTTGTTATAATGATGTCCTTGAACTGGCAGTTTTCTTTAGTTATATCAAAATTTGTTAACCATAAAGTCAATTTTGCACCATATACTGTACTGATAATCATTTTGGAACCTCAATTTCTACTTTATTGCATTGTCACAAAATTTTTGTTATAACGGTGTTTGTCTTAGCGGGAGCTCCTGGCATATATCTTCTACCCTTTTGTTGGGAGGTTTTGCAATAGCAGTGATTGCAGTTGACAATCATATAATGATTAGTAGCTCTTCTTACCTGTTCATGAGGTTTAAACATGTCGAGACCTCAAATTGGTCATATTTTGATATTGATATTGTAAATCACTTCACAAAAGAAAGAACAATTAACCAATGAGAGATACAAAAAAAAACAAAAAACAAATAAAAACACCAATACAGACATTTGGCTATAGCTACACCATACACTCCGATCAAACTCATACCATTTATTTGTTATTCAATAGCCACTGGAAATAGTGAATGATTTGTTTAAAGGTCCTGTTTACCTTTGGGAGCAGTGATTTCAAAAATGTTCAAGATATCACATTTGATGCATATGTGTAGGTCTGTTGTGTCACAAAACATCCTGCCATATAAAATTTTCGCAATAAAGCCTAAAATATAAGGAGATGTCAGTGTTTTTCTCAATAAACCGTAACTGTATACGGTTTAGTCTGGAACCATTCTTATTATAACTATTGTTCACATTTTGTGTATTTAACAACACTTAACATCAATTATACGGATTAAAATTTTTACAGTGGTTGTTTCTATCCCTGACTCACATTTTAGAACTATTTTAAAACACTAATGCTGGGTTTTTGTTTCATCTGCAAATGGTAAATTATGCCTTTAATTAGCATCAATATTATGTGCCTGTTTCCCCCAAGTATTACAGGGTTGTCTGTATAACTTGTGCAGTATCCATAAAAATGGCTAGGGGTACTGCAGTGACGTTTGGTGGTGTGACCAACCAAAGAGTAATGTTTGAGGTCGCAGGGTCAGGGTCACATTCTAGAATATTTTGATAAAAAGTATTCTTTCACTGACTTACAATGAAATGCCACATGCAATAACACAGAACTTCAATCATTTGAATAGGAACAGATTTAGGATGTCAGAGATCAAGAAGAAATTTTGATATGCCACTTGACACCAAAACTCAAACAGTACAACTGTATGTAACTTGTAGTCATCAAACATGGCATTAGTGTCAGTGACCTATTGTATTTTGGCCAAACTTTTTTCATGGTTAGTGTGGGTGTGATGCACACACAAAGATATAGATTGGTGTTTGGGTCCATGTCCATTGGTGATTTTGATAACTTGTTATTGAACAGCCTCAGATCTTTATAAAGCATGTCAAAAGACACAGACAGGAATGTCACAGGCCTTAACATTTTATCTATTTTCTTGATATTCATCTCCGCGATGCATAGAACCCTCTCCAAGTCCTGGTCAACGCCATCATCAACAGCGGACCCCGAGAGGACTCCACCCGTATCGGTAGGGCCGGTACCGTCCGCCGACAGGCTGTGGATGTGTCACCCCTTCGCAGGGTGAACCAGGTACAAAGCTTGTCTTTCCTGTCAAGTAGACTTGAATTGTGGCAACCATGTTTGATATTGTGTGGAGTGTGATTGTAATATTCCATTCATTGCATATTTCTGAGTTTGACCTCTGTTGTGGATTCATTGACAAATAGGCAAGGCAAGTGATAGGCAAGTGATAACTCCCTGTGTTTCATCTTATATTTTGTACTGTGTCGTTTTCATCTCCTGTAGTGCAGTTTATTCCTGTCCCCTGTTTATTCTTGATGAAATTTTCACAGTTGACAATGATAAAACTGGATGTAGCAATATGAGAGTCATTCTCAGTTGAATAAATGGTTTTTCAGTTTGTTTGGAAAATATGTGGAAATGGTGGGAAATAATAAAAAAATCTTGGAGAATGTAGAGGTATGTTCACATTTTGAATGCCACAATATGTGCTGTTCTTTCTGATACTCTGCATCCAAGATGATGTGCTTTCGGCATATCTTCTATAACTATTAACGTGAACCCTCACTGTGCTTTGGTCGCCAGTTAGTGCGCATGTCCACTGGAGCTCTTTCTTTACTGATTGGCACAAATGTCTGCAAACCAATTTTCATTGAATAAAGATTACGTTATCCTCTCTATCTCGATTGTATTACCATAACCTTCAGGTTGGACTGGGGCACATTGTTACACCCTAATGGGGTGGCTAACAAACAGTTGGGCCAAGGTTAGGGGAATAGACTAAATGATAAGCAAAGAATGGCAAGTTACAGCCAAGTGCCAGGGTATGGATAAGGTTAAGTTACACTAGTGTAGGAGAATAATTAATGATTGCATCCTGTTATGGTGATTAACATCACATCTCTCTGTGGTAATCCCTCTCCAGGCCATCTGGCTGCTCTGCACCGGTGCCCGCGAGGCCGCCTTCAGGAACATCAAGACCATCGCAGAGTGCCTGGCTGACGAACTCATCAACGCCGCCAAGGTGAGTTGCTCTGTTCTTGAAGGAGACATCCAGATGATTTTCAGACTTTTGCATTTTAACATGGTATCTGTTATTTGGTTATACTGGGTTTAGAGTTCCAGAATTTATAGTGACTGGGATGAGGAGAAAGATTGTTTTCAAAAGTCATAACAAATCACAGTGAACAAGGATGATGACATGGCAGCTTCACATAAGAATGCATGATTGGTTGCTCACAGAAGCACAACAAAATAAATAGAGCATGCATGAATTCTACACAGGCGAACTTATTAAGCTAGTGGTATTGTAATGGAATTACATTGCTCCATTACTGGATATATGTGAGCCTCCTATGTCATCAATCTTGTTCAGTGTAATGTGTTTTTTTTTCAGAGTATATATTGTCTGCTCAAGGACCGCAATAAATTCCAAATATCAATTTGTGGCTTTATCAATTTTTGTACTACATATTGTAAAATTCTGTAAAATTATCTTGAATGTCCCTGTAAGAGCTATCGGTATCACCACCGTCTCTACGAAGCAAAGAAAAAAAAAGTATCTTTATCACCATTTTCACAAGGCAATAATTATCACCACTACCACTGTCTTCATAATGCAATCACATTCATAATCGCCATTGTTGATATAACAAAGAAAGTGCCATCACCACCACTGTATCCATAATATGGAAATCCAAGAATAAGAACATTTATGAGTGTGGAGTCTCTTGTATAATAAAACAAAAGCAAAAACAAAACACCCCAAAATGGATGATTGTAATGGGTCTAGGGCAGATACCCCCTGGGCAATTACCCCGGACCCCTCCCCTGACCCTATCTCTAATCCTAATCTTGATTCTAATCCAAACCCTAAACCTAACCCTAAACCTAACCCTAACCCCTAGTTTTTACTCTGACCTTATCACTAACCATGGCATGCATTTTGAAGAAGATTTGGGTAAGTGCATAATATATTTACATGCCTCCAATAAATCTTTCTCTCACTGTTCAGGGCTCATCCAACTCGTACGCCATCAAGAAGAAGGATGAACTGGAACGTGTCGCGAAGTCCAACCGTTAAGGGAGGTTCACGCCTGCATGGCACCGCATGTCTTGTGGCCATGCCAGTGCAGAGACAAGACGATAGACCATCTGTCGCACATCTTGAAAATTGTCTCTGTTAACAGTAGTGTAAATTAAAGAGATCACACACACAAAAGCAAACAAGGCTTACTCTGTGCTATTTGATATTTTTGTCTGTGTTTCCACTCTGCTGTTGATGGTTCCGTTTTGCCTGGATGGTGTATTATGGTGTCAATTTGTGTTCATTCGCACATTGGAAATTACCTCTGTAGTACTAATACAACAGGATGGTGGGTTTTATCCATTCAAATACAGTAACATATTGGCCATTTTTGCCAGTACACATGTATATCTTAACATGGGAGTATGCTGTATACTGTGAGTGGACATGGTGTTTATCTGATGTCTTGTCAGTCATGTTGTGGGGCTATTGTTGCTAGTGGAAGTGGTTTTTGTTGGTGGTGTTTTTACATTATTAGGAAGCCAGAGGAAGTTGCATAATATGTTATGTCAGTTACATTATGCTCCCTGGTTCATGTAGCAAATAGAGAGTGTGAGTGTGTAAGCGAGTGTGAGTCCATGTGTGAATGTTTGGTAAACAAGGTTGTTTTGTGTGTGTGTGTGTGTGTGTGGGCGTGTGGGTGGGTGTGAGTGTGTGTGTGTGTTTTCTAGATATGAGTTTATATATACACTAGAAACAAGATATTTGCCATTAGATTTAACTGTGCGGATGGATCTGAGTTGTGGGCTGTACATAAGGATGCTTTGGAAAAATTGTACTAGTGAAGACTCATGGGGATATTTGAGCATTAAAAAATTGAGATTTTGTAAGTGTATGTCTTGGGGAGAGGAAAGGAAGGAAACATGCAGAGAAGATGTCATCAGCATTAATTAGTCCAAATGTAGAGATGGAGTATGAAGAAGAGCTTATGGACTAGAACATCAGGAAAACACTCATATGGAATCATACAAATTGTTTTAAATGATTGTGAGAGATTGAGGAAAATATTAGACTTTGAATGACAAAATACAATGTAAAAATGTTTTCATGTAATGCAACACCCTGTTAGGATCACATACCAGCCAATTGTCATGACTACATACAGTATGATGGAGGCAATAGACCAATTCTGTTATGTATCAAGAAATCTTCATGGACGTGGTAACGAGCTACTTGGTTTACCTGTTGATGTTTGTTTTTGGTTTTTTTCTGACCTCCAACATTGAAACAGAAAGGTGTGCATGAGAGATGCACATGTTCTGTAATTGGTCTACTTAACACAGAATTTGAGGTCCAACTGGATATTCCTTTTTGCGAGGCCACCAAGTATTGATTCAGTTTCCATGCCCTTGATAAAACTGGTCAAGGGTACATTATTTCAACATGACAACAGATGTCTGTTTGTCAGAAGTTTGAGCTTTGCTTCATAAGATTTTTGTTTCCTGTATCAATGAAACACAGGCATAGTACAGTTGTACTATCTCCAAACCTATTACAGGAGTAATACATTTACACTTTTTTCTTCTTTTTTTTCAGCAAGTAAGTTATTAGCCAAATTTGTTTGAACTTACCTCATCACTCACACACACACGGGTTCATAAACACACACAGACATCACAACAGGGTTATAAGAGGATGTCCTTAAAAGGGAAATTCCATCTTCGGGTTACTTTGTATGAAAAGAGACAAATTAGGTAGTACATTGTACATGTAGATCAGTGAAAATTGGGGGGGGGGGGTTGACAAACACAAAAATTATATCTGTTTAAGTTTAGAGAGCAGGACGAATTGGTAATTCTGTGTGAAATGGATGTTCAAGCAGCTCTCCACTCTGTATAGTCAAAACTTTCAATTTTCTAATGAGAGAAAAAAAAAAAATCTTCAGGTCTGTTCTTTGTATATCATAAGAGTAATATTGTTTCGCATGTCCTCAGTGAATAAGTTGTTTGCCAGAATATTTGAGAAAATTACACTTAAAGTTTTGTCTACAAATCAAATGGAGAGCAGCTGCTCATTACCTTTGTCACAGTGTTGCCAATTTGTCTTTCTAAACTTGATCAGTTCATAATTTTGTGTGTGTGTGTGTATGTGTGATTTTTCTTCCCCAAAAGAATTCAGCTGATCTACAGTACTTCTCAGATTTTTCCTGTTTACACAAAAGCAATATCAGGGAGAAATTTCCCTGTAAAATGTGAAAAATAAAAATCACACATTACTGTCCTAGCGAGGTTCCCTCAGCACTGCATGCTTTAAGAAAATCTCTCTTGGGGGAAATATAACTACCACAGGGACATCGAGTGCGATATTACACCTCAACAAGGCAATATTCGTATGCTATTGTTATGCGCTAAAAATGCCAAACAGCCTTTAAACAGGCATTTCTGTCTCTACTTGGTCACAAGCTTTGGTCAAGTAAAACTGCTTAGCTCCTCACACACTCAATCATGCAATCCAGTGCTTGTACTGTATATTGAATTCAAGATCAAACACTATTTACCTGCACCACAGAACACCTTCACATCGCAACCAGCACTTCACAGAAGAACTATGTCAGGTATATTCACGTCTGGTTTTACACACTTTTTAATTTCTTACCATGCTGTACAAAATCATGTTAACTGTACATGGGGAGAGTTTGCACATTGGGAAGCTAAAAACAAAACTGCAAACCAAATGGAACACATTATAAGTGTCTAGTACTACACATGGATTGGGTGCTTACACAATCATGCTTGGTGCAAGCAGACAAGTGCAAACACAGAGAAAATTATGCACACTAGCAACAACAAAAAAGATGTGATCAGAAGTTACAATCACAAATTTCCCTAAAACAAGGAAACTAGAGAGGTCTTGAATGATGTCCACATGGGCATTCCTCCACCAGGCCTTATCAACAATTTCTTACACAAAGGATTGTTTTTTTGACCTATCATTTGGAAAGAAAGTGACTTTGAAGCCTTAAAAAAAAAAGTACAAACGTTCTTTCAAATGTCAAGACTGCACTAATACATTATGCCTAAGCACCCAAATGCTAACACAGTGGGTGATGTCAAGGCCATATGTAATACTTGTATAACACTACTACTGTAAAAGTGGAAATTTTCATGATTTTGCACAACCAGAAACTAGTGCAAAAATAACAGCACGCAAACATTTTTGCATGCCATATGTTTCTATAGTTGATGTCTCGATTCCATGGAATTAAAAACATGTGAAACTTGTATCACCCGGCCGAGTGCGAAAAATTACTCGCAAGAAAATATCCACTTTTACAGTATGTACTTTATGACGATAACAAAGAAAGTTTCCCTCCCACAATGCTCCACGAATTGGAGAGGTACTCTCACATGAGGGATATACATGTTATCGAGCTTTAGATCTGTGATACAGACAGTAAGATGACGGCTGCACTGACCCTTCTCCTCCCTCCCTGCGTCGTATTGCAAAATAGCTTGAGATTTTGCGAAGACACAGCCTATAAAAGTAAAATAGTGCCCCCACATGTCATTTGTCATAACGGCATCAAGTCGCTCTCTGCATCGAGAATTTGAGCAGGCACTGCAATGACCCAGAACCATCGTGAAAACTCAAGACGACACAAAACTGGTTTTGGTAAGCGGTCCTTGCACATGCGCACAACAATTTTTTTTTTTCTCTCTCTCTGTCTGTGTTGCAGATTTAAAACTCCCTACTCCAGACAGCAAAACTTAGGAGGTCATCGCCATTGATTACAATGCATCTTGTTAATTTTTGTTACCATCCTTGAATATTTGAGCTCCAGAAGAGCTAACCCTTTATACGTAATAGGAAGCAAATCCATTCATACTTAGGAGCACAACAGCAATGACATTCACCATAGATTCCTGTAAATGTATGGACCATTGATTAAGATTACTACGGCATGTAGAGAAAAACTTTCGTACAGATGTCAAGCAATTACACTGGCACAAACTTCCAACCATACTTATCTATGGTTTCATGAATATCGATTGAGAATTTATGAGGCTTATTTGCAAGAAGTTATTGAGATAAAATGGAATTGTATAATGATATCACAAACAGTTGAAAATGGACCATTCAGCAGATAGTATTAATCAAAGCTCCTTGTCCTTGCACGTACACTGGAATATCTTTCCTGACATTACATCAACACCAAACTCTTTGATGTACAAGTACAATGTACAAGTACAATGTTCAAGACACAAATAAAGGCATAACTTGAGACACACACACACACAAAAAAGACTTTCTAGGACAGCAAACATTATTAAATCAGGAGCTTTCATGTCCCTGGTGCAGTTTCTCTGTTCCAATCCAGACACACCAGAGAGCAGATCCTCATACTGTAAAACCAGAAATTTTTACGAATGTCGCGGAGCCAAGATTCGTGGAATTAAAATGCACATGGAAGTTCTTGTCTACACTATGCATTGAATGCCAGTGGCAATTCTCAAAACTTTCACTCCGCGAATATTTCTGGTTTTACAGTATTTATTGGATTGTCAAAAAAAAAAAAAAAAGACAACACTGAATCACTCTTGTTCACCATTAAATGAACGTGCCTACTGTTATTCCATAGGAGGATTCAATACATCAGACTGAGGTAAAAAAAAAAGTTATCCACACAGAAGCAGGAAAGATGAAATACCATCCTTCTATCATCCTCACTTATTAGCCTAAAATGGTCTTTTGAACAGGTCTTGCTTGCACACTCAGTGTATGTCTACAAAGAGAGACTTTTTGGAGGAGAAAAAAAAGGATGCATGAATAAATAATCCTGTTTGTCTCTTTATCCTTAACATTTGTAAATATCTTTTATCCATTATCCAAGATAGGGATATACAGATAAAGATTTGGGATAAGGAATGGAGTTGGCCATCAGGGATAGAGTTCAAGAGAAGAATTTGGATCTGGGTTAAGCTTACAGCTAGAGGAATGGATTAACTATTCCAAGTATCATTCTTTTTTTTTTTTTTAACTTAAACTTTCATCATCTATGTAGTTTTGACAAGCTCACTGATGTCTTCCTGTCAAATGAAGCAAGAATGAAGTCCAACCAGCAAAAGGATAAATTGGACATTAAACAACAACAACAACAACAAAATATGATACATGTGAGACAGTAATTCTTCCGTGGGGTTGAGAGGACTTTGCTTTTCCTTTGTAATTTTCTCTCTTTTTCACATTTACTGCTGCTGCCACCATGCTGGATGGTGATTTGGTTAACCAAATAATTGATTAACCCTGAGATCCTATTTTCATAGAGGGGTGTGCAATAGTTGTAGGTTACAATACTCCCAGTTACCATAGTAACAAGTAAATGATGACTCCAGCGACACTTCATGGCAGAGGCATAAAAAAAAACCACACAGCTGATTGTTGTTGTGTTTTTTTTGTACTACTATTACCATGGAAACAGCAATCATTGTATGCTGCACATGTTGCACAATGCCTTATGAAAAGGGGCATCAGGGACAGGGGTAGGGTTGATGTGGGGAGGGGAGTGTTTCTGTTATGTTTTCGCTGCAAGCTTCATGTGCGCCTTGGAGAACTCCTGTTGCAACTTGCCCAACTTGTCTCTGTGAGCTTCCTGTTTCTTCTCCAAGTCCTTGATGAGATTGTCATGCCTCTTCCTGATTGGTCATTAAAAAAAAAAGAAAAAGAAAAGGAAAATTAAATGTTTTGAAAATAGAAAGGAAAAGTTGCACTCATCCTAAAGCAGAATAGAATAGACTTGCAATTTATGAACTTGCTAATACAAAACCTTGCCAGAACAATGGATTGCATGTACATGTAACCTATAGCAATGAAGTCCAATAAAATTGCAAAACATTGATATTTCTGATTAAAGATTTCATTGAATTCTCCAGCGTCCTCGCTTCCTAATGATATCTAATTTGTACCACTTGCATTTCCAATTTATAGATATGCCCAATAAATGGGGGTAAAAAAGCTAGTCACAAAATAGGTACTCAAAAAGTACTGAAAAAAAAAGGCTTTGAAGTCCAGATATGGTCGAGTGTGCTACAGATTTGCATGAAAACACAGTGGTCAAGTCCACTTACAATCGTACCAAAGTATCACAATTCATTAAAAAAGAAAAACAGTTTTGAAAGTCAAAATACACTATTGACACTGAAACAAACACACATTTCTTATTTTTTCAATCCAATTAATATTGGCAGTCTTCCCAAGAATGTGTGTTAAAAGGGTAACCTGTAATGAATGCCCAAAGTCTGTAAAAAGAGATGGTATTGCATGAACATGGTGATTCATCAACCTCCTACATTCAAAAACTGCAAATTGGATCATTGCATGTCGTGTCCTGTACGCTTGTAATAATTCTTTTCTGTTACAATTGATAGTTCAAATTCAGTCGGAGCAATACACATCATCAGCAAATACAACAGAGTGTATCATTCAACATATTCAGCATAACATTGAACAGACTGCGTGATCATGAATATACACAAATGTATTACTATAAAGGTGGAAATTTTTGCGCAAGTTATTTTTGCGCTCGGCTGGGCAAGATGAATTTTGTGTGTTTTTCAATCTGTAGAATCAAAACATTAGACAGTGTTACATATGACAAGCAAAATTATTTGTGCGCTTTTCTTTTCACACTAATTTCTAGTTGAGTGAAATGTGCGAAAATTTCCACACCATGAAAATTTAAACTTTTACTGTTAACTTCAACTGAAAATTTTTCTTGTTTCATGGTAATTTGCCTGAGGTTTACGAAGTGCTGTAATAAAGTTAGAATTCCCCCTTTCACTTGACAGTGACAGTACTCACACTTCCCCGCTGATGTATTCTATCCTTTTGCCAACAGTAGCCTTTGCCTCCTCCACATCTTGTCTGATCAGCACAGGACCCATCATCTTGAATACTTTGTCGTCTGAGCTGAGCAAATCAAGCTCCTAGGAGGATGGGGGGGGGGGGGGGGGGGTTAAGAAAGAAACACAGTACACAAAGATAGGATGAGTAGATAGTTGAGGCCTGTATCTTATTTGGAAATATTGTACCTGTCATCCCCACAAGGTTTGACCTACCTTTTCCATTCACAATGCAACCCACACTCACTTTGCTGCTGCCCATGGCAAAATTGTTTGGCACTGTTTGTGATGCACATACAACCATTCATTGGAACCACCATCAAGCTACAGAAAAATTGCTCTTTAACAATGGTCTGGCCTGCTAGATACAAATTACATTTCACTTGTGGCCAAACAGATTGTTCCGATTAACAAATGAACGTCATGCAACAAAAGTCAAAAAGTTTGTGCTGTGAGAGCCGAGTGGGGGTTCTGCAGTTATGCAAAGGTAGAAAATTCAAAATGTGGAGTGTGAATTATTTCTAGCGACATTTCTGCTGACTCATAGCACAGTTACTCAGCAACTCTCCCCATAATGTTCAATGCATTTTCCAAAATCACAATTCTTTTGCTGTCAGTGAGAAGAGGCTTTTAAATGGTGTTTGTCCACTGACTGCATTGCTCCACCTGGACAAACATAAATAATTACTTGCATCGAGTTGTCGTTCTACTGGTTCATTTACCACTAAATTCCATACATGTATGTGTCATTGCCTTTTGCTGGCTCTGCGCACTTTGTGATATAGTCAAATCTGTTTTAACAAACCTGTCGAAAGTGGCCACTTGCTGTATGTGGCCATTACAAATTCGTAAGTACAGTATACAATATTGCATGTATTGCACTTTGTTCATTTCTAGTTTGTACACAAGTCTCAAGGGAGACCAACTATTCACAGAATGACGTACCTTGCTGTCGAGTATGAAAATTAAAATACATACAATACTTACTGACCTACACTGCATATGGTACTTTTTTAATCAGCGCATAGAGAAGCATGTGCTTATTATGCGCTCTGTAAATGTAGTATTATTAATCACGGGGATTTCTTTGTGATCATGTATCATTTTGTATGTTCTCCATCTTGCTCAGTGATATCAAACTACTACTTCTAGTCTACATGTACATTCAAGTGATTTTAAGTATCTATTTTGTATAATTTAGAATGCAAATGGTACTTGCAAAGATATTTTTCTTACAGCTTCACGCAACTTGCAATGCACTTAACCAAACACTGAACCATTGTTCTTACAACTGTTCACACTGCAAGATGAGATGAAAATACTCACTTCTTTGACCATGTTGTTTTCATTCAGTTGCCCATCAAGCTGCTTTCTTACAGTTATAGCCTTTTGGTAGTCTGAAAGAGAAATCATAATGGGTCGGAACATGGTATGTAAACAAATCAAAGCAAAGCAACACTCACAAAGTTGAGTAATTTGCCCCTCTTACACTGATCATTAGGGACAGTGAAACACTGGGGTAGCCTATAAATTCATCTATTTAAAAACATTGACTTCAAAATATGAAATTTATACTTAAAGGCACACAAACAATGTTTACATATATATATATATACATTGTAGGTCCAATTATTGAAAGCGAATGAAGAGTTCTAATTTACATAAAATTTTATTGAAAAACACTAGATCTACAAGTTAATCAAGTAAATGTATTGAACATACTAACTCGTTACACTTAGGATAGAGGGGCAGATACCTACAGTATTAGTAACCCTTCTAATTGTCTAGACCCTTTGCGGGCTAAACTGCCACAGGTAGAATTTAGTAAGTTTAATTAACACTCCAAAATCAACAAATGTTGCTGTCTTCACTCAGTATCAAACTCAATTGAATTTACCTCAACCGTCTCAATGGCAATTCCCAGATTCTACAGGCTAGATCTACAGACACTTACCCAGCCAGAGTAAATTACGCGATTATATTAGATCAAATTTTCATGTCCACATCAAAATCTTGTACTTTTATACAATAAACAATGTCAAACAGTAAAGGCACTAACGTAACGTTAGATATAACGTAAGGTCAGTTGAATGTCAGGATCACGTCCACTTTTTCACTCCTTACATTGGTCTCTGAAAAACAATAAGTTCAGGTGGCCTGACACTGTCAGCTTCTAAGGTAAAATACGGGTTCTAATTCAATCCTTCGAGTGGGAGCACCCCTCAATTGTCATGCCATGGGCGGGTTTCCCGGACTGAATTGTCACACCATCTCATAGAGATAGACCTAGTCATAAGTCATATAAAAATCTTACCAAACACCATTCACAGTATATGGGACCGATAGAAGCGTGGTTGCTATAGCAGAGAAAGACACGATTTTGAAATACATTTTACACGTTACGTTTTCGAAAGAAAATGTAAATTTGACTGCTGTATATACAACTTACCCTTTTCTGACACTTTGAACTTCTCCAGCTCCTCCTGAAGCTGTTTTTGGAGTTCTTCGCTGGCCATTTTCCCCTCCCTTTTTCGGAGCTGCAAGGCGTGAACTGATCGATCAAAGAATAATTTGATCGATTATACCAATTGTGGGTCAGTTGCATGCCCCCCCCCCCCCCCAATTTCATGAAACAATAATCGGAGGGGTCGGTGCATTAGTGCTAACCCACACAATGTTCATTTTGAGACAATCGCTTTTGAAAGTTTGAAAAAATCCATAAATCAGGTTAATGACTCGAGAAGGACAATTTTTTCGTATATGAACCTTTACATACTCAAGATTGAATAGTGTCTTGGGGAAATTTACTACACTGATATTTTGGTGGATTCAAGAGGATTTTTCAAGTCACATTTTGAATTTGTGGCTTAGCACTTTATTGCAGCCAAATCCGTCGTGTATACATATACTCTTTATTTTTTGAAAACTCACAAAATATCAATATCTCTTCGCTAAAAATGGAAAATTAGTGTAATATTTGAGTTTCCTTCCTTTGTGACGTGAAATTAAAATAAGATATACTTGTTTTTAACTGTCTGTACTGTATAATCTGTGTGAATTATGAAGACAAACTTTGCATATATTTCAGACGCACACACGCGCACAGAATCAATCATATACGCATAAAGACATCTTGAAATGTGGATATTAAACAATTTCAACAATTCAAGTTTTAAAAGACAAAGCATTCAGTGTCATACAAAATAATAATATGATTTGTTGGGGGGGGGGGGGAGGGGTTATACCTCATTGAGGATTTTACATTTTCCGTGTACCTAAAAGCAGGGAAAGAGTCCCTTCTTGAGCATTATGAATGTAACGCATTTTAAATTTAGAGTATCTAGATCAGAGAAAATAAAGTAAAATGGTACATATCAACATTATTCCAGAGAATATCATGTCTTTGTTAAGGGGAATAAAATAATATAAAGTAGACATTAAGGCCTTGTTTAGCTGTATTGGTCTTCTTGTTTAGGGTATCAAAGTCACCAATAGTACTCTAAAATCCTTCTTTGCATGACAACGAATTTACCCAAAAAAATAGTGTTGCATGAGAATTGTTTATATGACTGTACATGCCTCAATTAATCCTCCTCATGTTCGTTAGTAAATGCAGGCTGTGTGAAATTATGCAGGAAAGTTCTTATCACAAAAGGAATGACTAACTCTTAATGGCCAAAAATCTATGAAAAGAATATTTTTAAAAATTGGGAAAAACCTCTTTGGAAGCCTGAACACTTATAGATTTCGCAAATTCCGACAGATCATACATGCTGAAATACAATGTGCCGAATAAGACCAAAATAGTCTACGTATTATATCAAGTTGGTGTGTTTATACACATACATTTTACCCCATATGCATGTTTTCAGACTACATTTGGATCATGAAGATGAAGATCATTTAGGAACAAGAAAAAAAAAATGTTCTCATGTCAAAGCTGTTACGGTGACAAAAACATACACGAAAAAGTGAAAAATCTATTATATGCTTTCAATAGTTTTATCAATCACAAATCTCCAAACTAATTTGAAGGAAACTTTCTTTTTTGTAAATTAATCTTGAAAACAACCCTGTGAAAAAAAAAAACAACTCTGAAATTTGTAACAGAATACAGCAAATACATTTTCTTTCCAACATGGAGACTTCATCATAAAAGTGCATGATTACTACCGAGGTTAAAGGGTAAATTCAGTAGCGGAAAAAGGGAGCTATTGACTCACAATTAAATTACGTTAAAAAAACACGATACTACTGTATAAGCATTGATGCTTTAAATTCCGCTTCGATTGCTTTCATCGTTTATTGATTTAAATTGAGAAACCGTATAGAGGTAACAACAGCGTGGAACTGTGAATTTTATACGACAGCGTTAGATTTGAAAAATAATGTTTGCAGTTATATCATAAATGTAATATCCTTTCAAAGGATGTTAAATGTAAGTATCGTGTCTCGGTTATGTAAGAAACTACAGGGAAGCACAGCTGTATTGACAGCGGCAGGATCTTTTTTTTTTTTTTTTTGAAAATTTGAGGTGATTTAATCGATATTAAAAATGCATTTTGTTTTCATCCATTTTCTACTGTCTATAGCTAATCCCCCTAAATATGGCTGTGAAAGCATAGCAAAATTGCACTTTATTCAAAAGAAGTTACAAATTAATCAATGACAATTTCAAATGTTGTTTCACTAGTGATCTAACTCTGTAAGAATTACTAACAGATAAGGCACATGTCCAAACATCCAGCTATCCGTACATTTTTTTTTTCACCCATATGAACGTTTTCAGATCACACTTGCATCGGGAAAAAATCATAAATCTAGAGACAATACACTAAAGCCATTTCGATGAAAAATCACACAATAACAAATGAAGATTTATGTTTTGAATATATTTCATCAGTTATTTAACTACTGATTAATTTTGAGGAAGCTTTCCTTTTGAAGCGAAATGTCAGCATGAATAAAGTGCTAACCCACTAATGAAACATTAAGGTGCTGGGACAGACCATGAATGTTGATTAATTTTCTTATAGGTCATAATGCACAATGCTAAAATACTCCTAAAACCAGTGATTGTGGTATTTTACTGATAAGTTCAAAAAATATGAAAAACTGGAGAAAAATGTCATGATCAGTAGAATTAGCATGAAAATAGTGCTAACCCCAACAGTACAAAAATTAACAAAATATACTCATTAAATGCTTAAAATTTCATTAATGTTTATCTCATCTCCATTTTCATAACTGGCAGTAGAGTACAAGTTATGTTATGAATCAGAATCACTCATTTTTGTAGATGAAAAAGTTTCCTCACTGTTCAGATTTAGATATTTTTATGACACCCTTCTGTCTGCTACCATGGAGGTCGCCATCTTGAAAAGTGTGGCTTAGCATTATATTCCTGCCTATAAGATGTGATTAATTTTCGGGGCAAAAGGATGCCTGCATTAAAAACCCATTTATTGCTTAAATTTCAAGATGACATTTTTAGGGATTATAGAGCAGTGATTCAGGATGGTGTAAATGCATGTAACTGATTTTTCACCAAAGTGTGGGTTAACACTATAATGCACCGACCCCTTCAATTTTTGTCCGACAAAGTTGTCGAACAAATTTGCTCTCAGCCAATCAGATGCAAGGATTTCCATAGCTTGTAACAGTTTGTCAGAAAAATATCCGACCAAACTGCTTCATGAAATGCCCCCCCCCCCCCCCCCCCCGGTCCATGTGATACAGTAGGAGCCTACTACCAGTATTATACCATTTTTATAGTATACAGTACTATCATATAGTACTATTGTATCTATATTTGTCATGAGTTTGGCAAAGATACATGTGCACATCGATAAAATGTACACAAGCTTGTACGCATAGATATTCTATGAATGTACACCTTGGAAAGTAGACCACATTTTTTTTTTTGAATAGGCCTATTTTATTTCTCATTTATGAAAACAAATTCTGCATTTACAGTATCTTCACATCAATTGCATAATCATAATAGGACCTGTACCGTAGGCCTACTCTGATGAATTATTTCACAAACATAGTGTGTAGGCCTACTATAGCATAATGTCATCTTGCAGTATTAACGCAAATTATATACTCTACCTCTTATGTTTTAAAGGGACTGTACACCACTGGTTGAGGAGGGGATTCATGTTTTGAACATTCCTAAGTGAGATAACGAAAAGCCTCTAATGAAATATGAAAGAGCATGTAATTTTAAGAAGGATTCAACGTTTATTTGATGAAAATTGGTTTTCAAATGGCTGAGATATCAAAAAAAGTGCTAATAATAAAAGGCGACATGCCACAACTTTATTAGGATCTCTTTGTTTCACCTTGTTTTTGGATATCTCAGCCATTTCAAAACCGATTTTCATCGAATAAACTTTTGATACCCCTAATTAGAACTGCACGCTCTTTGACATCTCATAGAGTGGTTTCTGAATATCTCGCAAAACGTTAAAAGCTAAATAAGGCTCACCTCAACCAGAACTGTACACACCCTTTAAGGCCCCTAATATATATATATTTT